>NC_056733.1:1821103620-1821346426 GCF_019279795.1 Protopterus annectens | reverse complement strand
ATATATATATATGTATATATATATATATATATATATATATATATATATATATATATATATATATATATATATATATATATATATATACATATATATATTTATATATATATATATGTATATATATATATATAGAGAGAGAGAGAGATAGAAGCACAGCAGAAAAGCAGGGAGGTATATACTAAAAAGTCTATCCACTTTTAATAAATATTAAAAGGTAAGTGCTTTCACAATTAAAAATTGCTTCATCAGACCTTACTAGAAACATACATCACTTCCTTTTATAACATCAAAGATTCAAATGAACCAATCACAGAATATAAATTATTTAAAGAAACACATTCTTAAATGGCCTATATAAAATGCACAAAACATCATTTCTTAAGTTTCCTGTCCCTCAGTCTAGCAGTGATGGTTAGATGATCATTGGGCCCTTTGCTCAAATGGGCTCTGAGTTTAATAATACATCTGAGTTCCTTATCCTCAGTGGTATTAGAAATAACACCTAATCTTATGCCCTCAGGCACCAAGTCTAGTACAGTGAATTTAAATAAATGCATGTCTCCTGAATCCAGCATATGTCTGGCTATGGCACTATAGGTGTGCCCTTTCTTGTGACAGTATACATGATCTCTAATACGCTCATGCAGACGTCTGTTGGTTGTTCTAGCATAAAATGAATAACAATGCATGCAGCGAGCTAAATAAATATGATTCCTACTGTTGCAGTTGGCATTAATAGAAACATTAAATATATTTCCTGTATCAGGGTTGTTTAAAGTCAATCCCTTCATATATATAATTACAGAAGTTACAGTGGTCACATTTAATGGTCCCTTGCCCTGAGATTAATAATTCAGAATATGACCCTGTCTTCGGATAGCATAGCCTGCGTTTTAAGTTTTTCGTGTTTTTATACATCAACTGTGGTTTCTCCCCCACAATCTGGGCAATATTGGTGTCAGTTTGGTGAATTTTCCAATTCCTATGCAGAATATCCCTTATTGCCCCACTATCCCTAGTATATGAGAAAATAAATGAAGTCTTATTTGGCTTCTTTATATACCTTGTCATATGTCCTGGGTTTGGAAAAGTATGGCTTGGCTCTATCATTCCTCATAGCCTTAACATCAACTGCTGTTTTATGAATCTCATATTCATGATACCCCCTAGTGATGAAATCATTACTCATTTTATCAAATTCTTCATCCCATCTAGTGTCCATATCAGTCAATCTAGAACAATGCATTGCTTGACCCTTCAAAATATTAAATATATGGCCAGGGTGCATACTGGTTCTATGGAGATATGATGCATGATAGTAGTCTTTAGTATATCTGTGTAGACACAGCCTTCATTATCAATGCTCATTTGGATATCTAAAAATTGAGTAGCAGCTGCAGAATAATTTCCTGTGAACCTTAAAAATTCACTACTGTGATTCATATACTCAATCATTTCTAGTAGTTTCAATTCATCACCTACCCAGAAAATACCAAGGTCATCTACAAACCTTCTACAGAATACTAAGTATTAACCGGCAAAGGGATGTGTGAGACAACTTTGAGATTCTTATTCGGCCATCACCATGTTGGCGTAGCTACTGGCACATGGTGTGCCCATAGCTACGCCTAACATTTGTCTATAATACTTACCATTGAACACAAATACATTGCTTTGTAAAATTATTTCAAGCAATTCACATGTCAAATTTATATGCATGGCAGAATAAGAGCTATTACGCTTAAGGAAACTGCCGACCATCATTATGCCATGTGTATTGGGTATGGCTGTAAACAATGAGGTTACATCATATGTTGCCATCAAGACACCATTCAAAGACTTGTCATAGCCATCAATAAAACAATATAAATCTTGTAGCATTTGTTTCGTGTCTCGTAAAATATACTCATATTATTCTAGTACTGGTTTCAATTGCTTCTCCACAGAGATAATGGCTCAGTGAGCCACCCCTACCCGCCACATTGGGTCTAAAAGGGGGTCTCTCTAGATTCTTATGGACTTTGGATAGTCCCTGTAGTGTTGGAATCGAAGGTTTCTCCAACCACAAAGTAAGTAAATAATTCTTTAGTCATCATGTCACTAGTTACTTGCTGTATTAGAATGCTAGTAACATTCTCAATCATGCCATCATTATCTGACAAATCAATATGATACAGAAACATCCTGCAGAATTTTAGACATTGACTCAAAATAGAAGTCACTAACCATGACAACTATCTAACCCCCCTTATCTGCAGGTCTTATAACTATGGTAGAATGAATTTCAAGTGCTGTTAAAGCTGTTTTTTTCATTAACTGTAAGGTTGTCAAACCTCCTTTTAGTATAATTATGTCTATTTTTTTATCAAAATAGTCATAGAATTCTGCTTCACATACTTTATAAAATGTGTCTAAGCTTGAATTATACTGTAGGTTAAATAAGCTTGTTTTTTTAAAAAAAGCATCCCTTGAAACATTTACAGTATTGTCCCTACATTCATTATTAAACATTAGTCTTAGATGAATATTTTTCAGACTCAGTCAGATACCTTAATTGACAGGGGGTACTTATCCGTGAGCCCACTGTCCTGGCAAAGCATAACATCCATTTCCTGGGTGCTGAAAATTATGTCCAAAGGCTATTCAATTCCCTTTTTCTGTTACTCAACAAAGAAGAAAAAATTTCCCCATATTCCAACCAGTCAGTGTGAATCCACAGCAACAGAGATATCTAATCTGGTAGAGAAGTGTCATCCAGCCTGTCCCCCCAAGACCAATTAGAGCCTGAAGTCTGTTCCAGGTCCTTGGTACCCCAAAAAACAAGGACCTTATACCCATTCTGGATCTGAGCTATCTAAATCAGTTTGTAAGACAAAGATCCAGATGGTCACTATTCAGTCCAATTCCATCTTTAGAGGAAAGATGATTGGATGTGCTTCATAGATCTCCAAGATACTTACTATCCTATAAAGATAGAGGCATTCCAGGACGCTCATCCATTTCTGGCTGTGAGCCAATCATTACTAGTTCAGAGCATTGCCCTTTGGTCTTACCAAAGCCCTCAGGGTGCTTGCAAAAGTCTTGGCAGTAGTGTACCATGCCTGCTAGAGATCCAAGTTTTCCCATATCTGAATGATTTGCTCCTTACTGCTAACTCAAGAAATCTGCTATTGCATCATATGGATCTCTTGCTTCTCTTAATGCAGAACTTGGGAATTATAATAAACCCACTCGAGTCATCTAGCTAACTCAACAAACAAAATTCACTGGATGCCACCAGGACGCATCTCCATAAATTGCCAAATACCATAGTGCTCTCCATTCATCTGGTACTTAAACATCCATCACCCCTAGCAAGATGAATTATTTGACTGTTAGGCCTTGTAGCCTGTAGAGTTATTCTAGACACATTCCACATAAATACTTCATTGGATTCTTCCTGTTCAGTTGTCATAATACATTCATTCATTACACACCAAGCTTCACTTTACTGAACCAAATAAAACTTGTACAAATGAAAAAACAGAAATGGCTGAAGGTAACACCAGCAACTGGATAAAAAATCTCTGTTTATTAGCGCTTTTGCCCAAATAAAGCTTTGAACTTCCTCAGATACAAACTTCCCAGAAAGATAGATGTAATAACAATTTTTTTTTTTATTCCTCACAATTGTTATGTACAAATTTTAGTTATATTTGTAATGTATAAAAGTAGAAATGTCTTTACTAGTTTTTAATATTTCATGGTTGGAAGGATATTTTTTTGATTTTATCCAGTTGCTGGTGTTACTTTCAACCATTTTTGAAGATTCGCTTTACTCAAATATGAAAGATCATTTGGCGGACAATCTCCATCAGTGATGGCAGGATGGACCTTTTGCCCAGATCAACCACTGGCTGTTGTAACTACAGATGCCTCCCTTAGTTGGGGGGGCCTTTTGAAAGGAGGGTGGTCCAAAGTTCTTGGACAAATCTAGAGGCCAGTCTTCACATTAATGTCGTGGAGATGTGAGCAATTCTCTTGGTGTTGCAGGCCTTTCAGGACTTCCTCCCCGGGGGTGTGATTTTCATCCAAACATACAATACGGCAGTAGTCTGGTACATCAATAAACTAGGAGGAACCCACTCATATGCTATTTGTCAGGAAGTCAGAGTATGGCAGTGGGTAAAATCTTCAAACAGATTTCCAATAGGGAGCATGCTGGGAATGTCCAATATATGGGTGGGCAAACTGAGCAAAACCATCTTAATGCCTCACAAGTGGCCCTCAATTCAGCAGTGACAACTTCAGGTTTCAGCTTCTGGTGCCAGCCTTGCTATGACCTCTTTGCATCTTACCTAAACAACCAATGCAACCATTACTTTGCCCTATTCCTCCACCAAGGAAGGTCACCAAGGGACTCTCTAGTCCACAAATAGCCTCCAGGTCTCCTCCATGCATTTCCCCCATTGCTTATAATGACTAAGCTTATCCAGAAAGCAAAAAGGTGCAAGACCGAAATGATCCTCATTGCACCTTTCTGGCCTTGACAAACATGGCTCTCTCATGCTGGATCAGTATCCAAGACTTTTGACTCACCTGGCCGGATTGCCTTCTCTGGTCTAAATGTTCACAAAACTAATGTCTTGGTTCCTTTGTCAGGCATTGCAAACTGGATCTTGTTTCCAGATACACAGCAGCTTTTGGTTCCACCATTCTCAAAGGTATTTTGCCATGATATCACCTAGGATTCCTATCTGGGGGATCTGTCCTAGTACTCTAGGCAGGGAAGAGACAGCATAGGTTAGGTAAGTTATGTACTTACTTAATACTGTGGTCTCTCTCCATCTGTCTCAGCAACCCTTCCTCCTTTCCTTCCAAATTTCTGCAACCTTTAATTTTTTTGTTCCTGGAGAATTATCATGTCTCTTTTCAGAAGCCTTTTTCTGCCCACTTATCCTTAGGTTCCCTCCTTCTATGGGAATTACCCTCTGCTTTTAGGGGCAAATTTTATCCAAGTAGTTTAGTGCATAGCATTATAGGAGAGTGAGACTGATTGCTGGAGAAGTTCTGAAAGTGTTGCCAGCTTGGATCTGCATTGAGCAAGCAGTCCAGTAGTTAAGGACTGAGAGGGGCAACAAGGATCTAGCGTAATGGTAAGTACATAATATTAATTTTTAGTTGCTTAGCACTAAAATCTCAGATTACTTCAAGGGAGATTGTTAGAATGGTAGGGTAAGTGATTTCCTCAATCCTGTGGTCCCCCACCAAAGTTTCAAATAAGCAAACATCAGTAGTACCCAAGAAACAGATAGTATCTACATGGTTAGCCCCTATACAACTCCATCCTCTGACCCTTCATCAAGGAGGAACATCCATGGCGGATGCAATGAATGCAAAGTGAACCTTAGCCTTGGAGAAGGAAGGTTCATTCAAGCGAGGGTCACCAGATTCCTTGTACACAGTCAGGGATCACATTCAAGGTAACTTGAGAATGCATGGAACTGGGGCATAACTGAAAAAAAAGCATATCAGTATAAAAGAGAAGATAGCAGTTTTAGCTATCAGACTTCAAACCTTATTGGCAGCTACTGCTCTCTCATACCATCAGACAGCATCACAGTGCTAAAGTGCATCAACAAATGGGGGAATATGCTTGTATATGTGCAGGCTAGCCATTGAAGTGTGGTACTCCCATTGGCATCTTGCATAACTTTTAAGGAAGATCATTTTTGCAGATCAAAGTGGAACCCTCGTGAAAAGATGCTGGACTGGGTCTATTTCTGGATTTGGTCCACATGTTGGGATATGTCAAAAATGAACTTGTTTGCATCACAAGAAAGCAGACAGTAGTATTTTTGCACCCGGACACCAATTATGGGAGGTCTAGGTAGCATACCTTCTCATTAAGCTCTGCATGCTTTTACTGTGTATTGTTCCTTCAGTCCTCCTCCTCAGGGTAACAAATGAAGTAAGAGAGATAGGAAAAATTGCTGCTCAGTTAATTTTTGGCTGAGCCAGCACTGGTTCTGTCTTGCGATTCATATGTACCACTGATTCTACATGTCCTTTCAGATCAGAGCTTTTCCTTTTAGCTGTCAAAGATTTAATTTCAGGCTCTGAGGTCAATATTAGCAGTATAGAAAACCCTCATACTCCTAGCTATGGATGCAGGATATCCAGCTACATCTCTGGGTATAGTTTTGTGAGATAGACCTTTCTTATTCTGTTGGACTTGCTGAGTTGAGGAATCCAAGGGTGATTGAGACAGCTTGGAGCCCCCTACTTGACTATTTTACACCTCCAATATGGGAAATGGTGGTTCTTGTGGGTAGTGGGATGCCAGAACCACTGAAGTTAGTCAGTAGGGGATTCTAATGCATCACAGGCACTTGCCTAACTTGAGCCTCAGTTATTCCCTGTGCAAGGTGTATGTGTTAATCATTGCTGTGTATTATTACCCCTT
This sequence comes from Protopterus annectens, assembly GCF_019279795.1. Lineage (NCBI taxonomy): Eukaryota > Metazoa > Chordata > Ceratodontiformes > Protopteridae > Protopterus > Protopterus annectens. The sequence continues at coordinate 1,821,339,981 of NC_056733.1, read as the reverse complement.
TGGGGGACAAGACTGTAGGTCCAGTACTGTCTGGTCAGACATTTTAAGGGGTACAGTATCTTTGTCATCCTTTGACCTACTTCCCTTTGTAAAATGTTAACTTTATGGAGGAGAGCTGTAGTCAACCACTGTTAAGTGCACTGTTTTTGGTCATTTTTTCTGGTGAGACTCTCCACCAGATGACAGTTGTTGGAGTTTCAACCCCCCAGGCAACCAATCGCAGTATTTTATAACAATATTCCTTGAGAATGAACTTATTTTCCTTTCACATAGTAGTTTCTAAGGTTTACCCTCCTCTCAAGCTCTGGAAATGAGCTTTTATATAGTTGTCATGTTATATCTTGCTGTGGATACACCCAAAATGTAGGATGCTGATGGAAAAGTCAAATTCTGATTGGTGGAGAAGAAATATCTAATCTACAAGGATCCATTAAGGAGGCTTGTCTACTTGGTTTTATGTGGTAAGTGCATGGTTCTCTTTCTTATGTAGAATATTTCGGCAGAGTGGATTATCTATCCTTTTCAAGAACTTACTATAGGCCGGAGTGTGCGCCCCACTTTGAGAAAGCTTGTTTATAGATTTATATTCTAGAGTAAAATGTTCCATCCTTCAGCAATGACACAGTGCTGATTTGGCCATTTCTGTGTTGCTCCAGCATGCAGTGGCAACATTGTATTGATTATTGTGCTCTGGTGACCAACAGAAAAGGAGTGTACCTCATAGATACTTCCAGCAGCTAATATAAATCCCAAGAAAAATGTAGCAAGGCTAGATTTTCTACTGTGCGATTCCTTAAACCTCTTGCATTAGAGGCACCATGGGATATATGCAAATAACTCTTTAAGGACATCCGATGTTTCAGCTATATGGCAATTCTGAACATCCATGACTTTTTTATTTTTAAGTCTATTTAGGGACAAATTCAGGCCAATAAAGCCAAACCCCACTAGCCATGGACATGCATGTTTCAGCCTTCTTATGGCATCATCAGCACAGCACAAGTTCCACTTATCCTAAATAGTCTTAAAAATAAAAAAGTCATGGACGTTCAGAATTGCCATATAGCTGAAACATCTGATGTCTTTTAAAGGGTCATTTACATATATCCCATGTTGCCTCTAATGCAAGAGGTTTAAGGAATCACACAGTGGAAAGGCTAGCCTTGCTAGATTTTTCTTTTGGTTTATACTGATTGCTTTTTCTGTGTGACATTTTCACTCAGTTTCCAGCAGCCAATATGGAACAGTATAAGTTCTTAGGTATGTACTAAGCTAGCTTGCCCTGTTAATTTCTTTCAGGGATGTTGGACTCCCAAAGTAGCTATCACTTGAAATTTTACTTAGATATAGTTTCAAATGTGGAAATCCCACAACAGTGTTTAGTATGCAGATTGACATTGTGAGGCTCCAAGAAACAGTGCCACAAGATTTTATTGCAAAGCAACAATTTGCAGAATGACTTATGATTCATATAGGTTTTGTGATGGATGAATAGGAATGCTGCAGAAGAACTGAAAAGGCTCAAGTAACCTGAGTGAAGCTATTTTGCTTACACAATTTGGTGTTTTCTATTGCTGTATACAAGTTGTCACTGGGGAGGAGCTCATTTTCACAAATGCTGTTTTCTTTGAGGATGCCCTGGCTTGGTTAGCTGCTTTGCCCATCAAAGGGTGGTGGTGATGAAATCCAAAACATGCATTAGGGGGGTTATACCTCTGTTAATGCCCAGACTACTCAAGCTGTGCATGTTTTATTCTCAGATTCCTTGACTTGCTGTGCTATTTTTCCACAAGTGCCATAATGGAGGAATTTTATACCCAGACTCTGTCATCATCTTAAGGAACGGATTAGAATATGGACTAGTTCTGTGTTCTGCTCATTTTGAGATCTTGGTAGTGTGGGCCATTCTAATACCTTTCAAGTTTATAAAAGTAGGTGGACGTATTTCTTGGAGTTGTGCTAACATGCTCAAGCCAGAGCTTGTTTACCTCCAGTAGTAGTAATCTGCTAGACTTTGCTTTTCTCCATATGCAAGAGATTAACATATTGTCTAGTTACACTTGGCTTTGGTAAGCTGAACATCACTGACTTCAGCTCTGCAAGAAATTTAAAACCTAATTCATATAATACAGTGAATACTGGATATTGTCACCATGGGTTTCCTACAAATGCCTGTAGCTGTCAGGTTGCAACTTAAATTTAAAAGCAGTGTGTTCTAGGGAAAAAGTTACATCCTTTAAATCCTTTTCTGCTTCCCCCATGTTTAATATTGAGGAATGTAAGGATTGTGTGAAAAAATGAAAGGTTCTGTTTTCTTTTTCTTGAAATACTTGCTGCGCTGTAGCTGTGATGCATATGCATAGAAATGTAGCAGTAGTGGGGGGTGGGAGCTCTTTTAAAACTCTCCTTGATTGCTGCATCCTTACTGCTTGCTTGTCTGTTAGCACCCTGAGCAGAGTCCGAACTACATTGTTTGATTTCTGTTCCCTGGTGCTGTAGGCAGCATTGCTATCAGCTGCAAAAATTGTGGATATTCTCATTTTGTCAACAAGAGATATGCAACCTGAAGTTTTGCTGAGTCATGCAGCAGATGTTAGAGCTGCTTGAGGGAGGTCTAACAGAGCAACCATTTAACTGAAGTTGTGATCAAATAAATATTTATTTTATATAAATTGTAATTAAATACATTACAGATGTGTAAGTAAACTTGCCGTATCAGTAAATGTCTGAATGATCACTACTGCAGTAGCCTTAACTATACCTGTTATATCCTGTTAAGGATGTAACAGCTTGCCAGCTTCCAAAGCTTCAGAGCACCTTCGGTGCACCCAAACTCAGTCAGCTTGAGTCAAGCTCATAAGAGCCTTCATGCCAACAGTGACAGGGAAGCTGAGCCTTGAAAGGGCAATGCTAGAGAAAACAAAAAAATAAGTATTCATACCCTGGCATAAACACCCCAAAAAACAAGGAGGATGGTGGAGGGAGAGAGCAGCTGCTGCAGGAGTGATCACTCAAACATCTACTATTATGGTAAGTTTATTTGCACAAGTGTACTATGTTTATCATATTGATCACTGCTGCAGTAGACTTGGCTATATGGGTAGATTACCCTAGCTTGCTACATTTGGGTAGTGAAAGGAGGAGTCCAAGAGCTCTTGGAGAATGATCCTAAATCAAGCTTGTAGTGGTACAGAAGGCCAAGTTGCTGCTTCTAGAATACAGCCCTTTCCAAATATCCATAGATGAAGCCAAGACCCCAGTGGACTGGGCGTTGACCCTGCCTGGAATAGTTTTTTTGTGGTTAGTATAGCAAAAAGTAATAGCCTTAGTCATTTAGAAATAGTCAGCTTTGGCACAGGTTGTGCCTTCTTTCCTTTACAAGAAATGAACAATTGTTCTGAAGATCTGAAAGATTTTGTTCTGTCAAGACAGTACTTGCACTGTCTGTGTACATCCAAGGTATGGATTATTCTTCCTAATATTTTGATTTAGGAAAGAAAATGAGATGGATAGTTTGGTTTGAAGTATACTCTGGTACCACTTTGGGCATAAAAGGAGGATTAGTTTTCAAAGAAACCCTGTTGAAAATGAGATAGGGTTAACTTCACAGTGAGTGTGCAGCTCGTGTACTCTTCTTGCAGCGGTCAGAGTGCCCAATCAGTAAAACTTAATCATTTTAAGACCCTCAAGTCATCCAGGTTAGCTGGTTTAAGTGGAGCAAGTGTTAGCTTCTCTAACACAAACTCGAGATCCCAAGGAGGGGTTCCTGGTTTTCTTGAAGAGCTCTTATCCAAAATCTCTCTCAAACTTTTTGACATGAGAATGCATAGAAAGAAGAGGATTCATAGGCATACATGCTGAGATGGCAATGAATGAACCTTTTATGGAAGAATAAGAAAAGCCATAAGATACTCTTAAATATTGTAAAAACCAGAGAAGTCCTAAATGAGTTCTAGTTATGTTCTTGGTATTAACCAAAAAAACCTTTCCATTCACTATTATGATTTTGTAGTAGCAGGCTTTCTTGCCTCCATTAGTACCTGCTGCACATCCTTATTAAACATGTGCCTAAAGGGAATTAAAACCCTATTGCCCAGGCAGTCCATTGAAGTTGATTGATTGGGGTCTGGGTGGATCAAACACCTCTGATCTTTTATGAGTAGATCCAGTCTGTGAAGAAGTTTGTAGAAATTGTACCTGGCCATTTCCAAAAAAAAAAAAAAAAAAAAATGGAGAACCAGTGTTGCCTTGGTCAGAAGGGAGTCACCACAATGATCTTGGAAGGATTCCTTCTGAATCTTCAAAAGTATCCTGGGTATCAGTGAAAAGAGTGGAAAAATATACAGGAACTTTCCTGTCCAAGGAAAAGAAAAGGCATCTGTCTTCCAGGCCTTCTTGCATGAAGTCCTGGAGCAGAATCTTGCCAGCTGATTGTTCGTAGAGGAGGCAAAATACTCCATAAAGATCAAATCTTGGAAGACCACCCTGTTCTAGTTTCCATTTGTGAGGGATTACCATTATCCTGCTCAGCTTGTCTGCCAGACAGTTTTGCTTTGAAATAATCTAGGGTGCCTGTAGGGTGAGACTGTGCTGTGAAGCTATATCCCAAGCTAACATAGCTAACCTGCAAAGAAGGTATGACCTGGTTCCCCCTTGCTTGTTGATATACTCCATGACTTGTGGTATTGTCTGTAACAACTTGAAGCAGTCCTAGGGACCAAAAATGATTCAGAGAGTTGAGTGCATTGATCAGGACAAGCATCTTTTATATTTATGTGGTTGCATCTGTCCTTGGTGTCCCAAGCATCTTACACTTTTATCCCTCCTGAAACCAAGCAAAGTCTGATGCATCTGTGGTGAATGACTGTGTTGGAACAATAAGGGAGACCTGAATTTAAGGATACTGGTGGTCTCCACCAAGTGATTTCCCATCTGACAAACCCCAGCACTGGGATTTGAAAAGACAAAGGATGTTGGTGCTGGGACCAAATAGATTTTTGATAGCATTGTATGTTTCCCATGTAAAGTCTTGCCAGGGGTATGATGGGAATTATAAATGCTATTGGACCCAAAATCCTGAAATATTCCCTCGTAGTGACTGCAGTCTGAGTGGAAATCCTTAGAAGTATATCTATTTCCTGTGGAAGAAAAGTGCTTCAAACTGAGGTGTCTAGCTGATATCCCAGGAACACAATCCTGTGTGTAAGAGTTTAAAAAAAAAAAATTTTCAAATGTTCGCTTGGAATCTCAGCTTGCGTAAGACGTATCCCACTCATTTGAAAGATTCCTGACCCTTTGAAAAAGGCTGCAAAGATATACAAGTTGTTTAAATATAGAACAATATGAATTCCCTGTAGCCTTGAATGTGCTATAACTAGGAGCTAGACACTTTGTGAAGTACATTGGATAGTCTAAAGGCTATGTGATCCAGACACGCTCACAACCTTAAACATCTGAAGTCTGGATGAATAAGGGTGTGATGATCAGCATCATTTAAATCTAGTGTTGCCAGGAAACTTAAATGAGGAATACGAGGTCACAGGTTGTCAAATGACAGCATTTTGAATTTGGGTATTATCATAAACAGGTTTAGGAAAGAAAGATCCGGAGGTGGTCACCAAGCATTATCTTTTTGGAACTAAAAACATCCAACCTGGGGGGGAGGAAATGGTTCTTTCACTCTCTGGGATAGCATGTGATGGACAGGTGGAGATGACTCTGGGCTGGTAGATAAGGGATTATCCCATGAAATGGAGGAATTTCCCAGTGCCATCTCTAACCTGGAAGAATGGTCTTTAGAACCCATTTGACTGAAACTGTTTCCAAAGAGAAAAATGGAGATTGACTTTCTGGAAGGGAAAAGGGGTCGACAGGATGCTTGGTTGGATGAGGCCCCTTAAGAAGTCATTTTGACCTGTTGGACTGTAGTTGGTTTTGGGAGGTTCCAGAATTCTCATTTGAACCCCCTTGCCATTTCTTCTTAAATGTCTGTTTAGCAGCATTTTGTTGAGACTGTTTATTTTGTTTTCCAAAAATTGGATAAGGAGTTAAAGAATCCCTTGGAAAATTGGGAAAATAAGGGCTGAAAAAGATTCCCAATATTAGCTTACCCTTTTCATCACACTTTTTGGCCATCTGTGCAGAGGTGCCAAAAACTAAATCTCTATCCAAAGCAGAATTTAGAATGTAATTTCACATCCATCTGTGAGGTTCTGAAAATGTGTCAGGTAAACTTCCTCAAAACAGTACCATTGACCATAGTCCTGGAAGAATTATCAACAGAGTCATGCACACTCTCAACAAGGAGTAGTGACTTGTATAACAGAATAGACTAAATTATTTAAAGCAGATTTTTCCTTGTGAAAAGTAACTGCAGATAAAACCTTCCTCATACTTAAACAATTAGTCAGAACAAGCTTTAATGTATGAGCCTGTCAATTAAAAAAATTATGAAAAAGCTGTAGAAGCACACACATTTTTCCATATTTAGTAATAATAATCTCACTCTTATCAGAAAGAATAGGCTTGAATTAACTAAATGTTTAGCAACAGTGGGATGAGCTAAAGTTATAGTTGATGGGTCTGTTTTGGGAAGATTGTATAAAAACTTAAAAGATTATTAATAACTTTATAGATCCTACCTGCCTTTGTAGAGAGAGATGGCTATCCGGAAAATTGCAGCTAATGCGCACACATCCTCCAAAGCTGACTGAACTGAAAGAATAGGGGAAGATTCTGGAAAATCCTTCTGTAACAACTCAGTATTTTTTGAAGACTGGGAAACCCCCGTGTTCTCCCACTGAAAATACTGGCACATTCTGAAAATAGTCTCAGAGAAAGAGGAACCCCCACAGGGAGAATCAAAAACTGAGCTCTCCTCTGTCTGAAACAGAAATCTTAGGATAATACCCTATACATCTGTTCCTTCATCTTCCTGTCCAGATTCAGAATCTTGAATGTCTTTAGGAAAAGTGTATAGGTGTGTACTAAGCTAACAGGTCTAGGACCCATATAAGCCTAGACCAAAAAGATTCCGTGGCATCATGTTGCCCAACTTTAGTTACCAGTGCCCCTATCTAGCAAGGCTACTGGATTGATCTCCAGGGTGAATTTTCTATTACCCATCCACTCGTCAAGATTTATCTTGAAGAGGGCCAGCTAGGTGCTCTGCTTGACGTGGATGGGAAGTCTGTTCCAGAGCATAGGCAGCCTCTGCGTCAAGAACCTGTCCCTCCAGCATGTTCTATTTATTGTGGTAATGAGATTGAGGTTCCTGGAGCATGTGGTGCAGAGAGAATGGAATTTATTTAGATGTAGCATGTCTAGCAGTTCTGGGTCAGACATGACTTTGTAGGTCAGGCAGAGATCACCTCTAACTAGGTGATATGAGACAGAATATTGGAGTTTTTTGAGTCTGTCTGTATAGGGCATGTGTTTAATTCCTAGGATCCTCTTGGTGAGGTATTTCTGTGGCCTTTCCAATTTTTGTAGGTGTCTAGTGAGGTACATGCCAAATGGGGTGTTGTATTCTGTAATAGGTCTAATGATGGATGAGTAGAGAGGGACTATGACCTCTGTCTCCCTGGATGAGAAACCCTTTGTAATGAGATGTGCCACATAGAAGGACTTTCTGACCACAATGGCAATGTGGTTATCAAAGGAGAGGTTGCTGTCAACCTGTGTCCCCAGGTCTCTTATCACACCTGCGGTGTTTAGTGGATTACTGCCGATGTGGTAGTTCATGGGCACTGAGTTTTTCCCAAAGGGAATGACAGTGCACTTTTTGGCATTGAGCTTAAGACCATGGTTCTGGCACCAGTCATTGGTCTTAGTGAGGCCTTTTTGTAGAATGTCTACATCAGTTGGAGAGTCAATAATGGCTCCCAGTTTGCAGTCATCTGCAAACTTGGTCAGCCAGAGTCCCTTTGTCTTGGCTTGAACTTCAGAGAAGTAGATGCCAAACAGGGGAGGACCTAGGACCGATCCTTGTGGGACTCCACTTGTAACTGGTCTGTAGTCAGATTTGGAGTCCGCTACTTTTACCATGTGGGTTCTATCAGTGAGCCAGTTTGCAAACCACCTTGTGACATAGGGGTTTATGCCTAGTTTAGTGAGTCTATGATTCCTGAGTGAGGGATGGTATTGAAGGCCTTGGCAAGATCAAGGTAGGCTGTGTGAACTACCTTGTCTTAGTCCACTGCTCTGGTGACAGACAGTCTATCAGCTTGAGCAGACATGATCTACCTTTCACAAACCCAAACTGCATGGGGTCCAGAGTTTGGAGATTCCTTATTTATAAGGTCCATGATGTGCTCCATAGCCTTACATATCAGACTTGCCAGGCTAATGGGGCGGTAGTTCCCAGGGTGTGTAGTCGCTCCCGCTTTGTGGAGTGGGATGACCGTAGCAGTGCGGTATTCAGTAGGAACAAAACCTGAAGTGAGGCTGTGATTGAACAGGGCACATAGGTATGGTGCCACTTCATTCATATTTCATGTAGAACACAGCCAGGGATATTATCAGGTCCCATGGAAGCTGTATTCTTGACTTTGGTCAGTGCATTTTTAAACTTGCAGCCATGCTATTAGAAACTTGCCATTCTTTTGATATTGTGATAGGCTCTTTAGGGGGTGAAAAGGGGTAAAGTTCACACTGAACCTGTCAGCCAGTATATTGGCAATATCATTTGGCTCGGTATGTGTTGCCATTGTGCTGTAGCTCAGAGCAGATCTGAGTATTGCCATGTAGATTCTTGACATAACTGTAGAATGCCTTGTGGTTGCTTTTAGTATCTGCTGCAATTTTGTTTTCATAGCTAGCTTTAGAGGATTTTATCAGGGATCTCAGTTTTTTGTGGAGGCTAACAAGGGTGTTTTTCCAGTCTTGGGACTGCACCCTTTTCTGCCACAGTTTCTTCCTTCTGTTGTAGAGTTTGTTAATGGTAAGGGACCCCCAGATTGGCTTCCTTTTTTTGGAGGAGAGCATCTTAGTTCTGTTTGGTATGGCCCATTCCATGCACTTGTGTGTGTTCATACAGTGCATTGGTGTATGACTCAGCAGTCATGCACCTATTTTCCATTTGCATGGGCATCGTGAAGTTAGTCACCTCTGTTTTTAGAAGCCCAAAGTTAGCTTTGGAGAAGTTTTTTTACAGTGGTTTCCTTTAACAAGGGTGAGGGTAGGATGTGGATATCCATGGTGATTAGCTTGTGGTCAGATCTGACCAGGGAGGAGTTGATTTCTGGTGTAGAGCAACAGTCACCCATGTTAATAATGACCAGGTTGAGGATGTTTCTACCCCTGGTTGGGGTAAGAATGAGTTGGTCCGGGGCACTGGAATTAATGAATTCCAGAAAACATTGAGTAAGTGTGTTGGTACATAGGTTCATAGGTTCATAGGTTTATACTAGGCTATCTGCCCTAAGGCATTAATAAGCCTAGCCCAAAGTTTTGTGGCTTACGCCACCCCTTATATGAAAAAATACTGTGCCCATTAGTTTGTTCTGCCAGTCCAGCAGTGACACAGAGATGATTCCCGGGGTAAACCTACGATCTCCCATCCACAGGTCAAGATTTCTCCTGAACAGAGCCAGAGAGGTGCTCTGCCTCACATGGACCGGGATTTTATTCCACAGCATAGGGAGTCTCTGAGTGATAAATCTATCCCTCCAGCACGTCCTATTTATATCCGTGCTAAGGTTTAAGTCGCTTGCTCTAGTGGTTTTGGTGGATTTGGATTTGGATTTTTTGAGGTGGAGCATGTCCATTAATTCCGGGTTGGACATGGCCTTGTATGTCAGGCACATGTCACCTCTGAGCAGACGGTATGCGACTGAATAGAGCTGGAGTTTCTTCAATCTGGCAGCATATGACAGATTTTGGAGTCCCTTTATCCTTTTGGTGAGGAACTTTTGGGGTCTCTCCAATTGCTGCAGATGTCGGGTGAGATACATCCCGAATGGGGCATTGTACTCGATCATTGGTCTGATAAGTGAAGAGTACAGGGGAACAATGACCTCACTAGATCTGGATGTGAATCCCTTCATGATCAGGTGGGCAATGTAGAAGGTCTTTCTAACCACTTTAGCAACGTGAGTGTCAAAAGAAAGGCCACTGTCAACCTGGGTCCCCAGGTCCCTGATAACCTCTTCTGTGCTTAGTGGATTGCCACCTATATGGTAGATTGGGGTTACATTGTTTTTCCCAAAGGGTATGACTATACATTTTTTGGCGTTTAACTTCAGGCCATGGCTCTGGCACCAGCTATCTGTTTCCGTGATTCCCTTCTGAAGGATATCCGTGTCCGATGCACTTTCCACTATGGTGCCCAGTTTGCAGTCGTCTGCAAACTTTGTCAGCCAAAGTCCTCCCATGTTGGCCTGTACTTCTGAGAAGTAGATGCCGAACAATAGGGGGCCAAGGACCGAGCCCTGTGGGACACCACTTGTGACTGGCTTGGAGTCTGACATAGCGCCAGCAACTCTAACCCTGTGGGTTCTGTCCTTAAGCCAGTTTGCAACCCATCTTTGACATATGGGTTTACATTTAAGCTGGTAAGTTTTTCTACAATACCTGAGTGGGGTATTGTGTCGAAAGCCTTTGCAAGGTCAAGGTAGGCTGTATGGACTGCCTTTCCCTCATCAATGGCCTTGGTGACTGTTTCGAAGAAGTCGACCAAGTTCAAAAGGCATGATCTGCCCTTGACGAAGCCAAACTGGGTCGGGTCCAATGTCTGAAAGTCCCCTATATCTTTGTTTATGAGCTCCATTATGATCCTCTCCATAGCTTTGCAGACTAGACTTGTTAAGCTTATGGGGCGGTAATTACCAGGGTCCGTATAGGCACCGCCTTTGTGGAGTGGGACCACAGTTGCCGTACGCCACTCCTTGGGCACGTATCCTGTGGTAAGGCTGAGATTAAACAGCTGCCTTATGTGCGGGTTTAATTCCTCATTTAGCTTGTGTAGCACACAGCCGGTTACACCATCCGGTCTCATTGATGCTGTGTTTTTAGCTTTAGAGAGAGCAGCTTTCACCTGTGCATTTGAGATATCTGGGAGGGTACACTCCACTGGGATAGTTATCTCTCCTTTAGGGGGGGAGAGGGGGGTGAAGTTTGCACTGAACCTGTCTGCCAGTATGTTGGCAATGTCTGTGGGTTCAGTGATTTTTGTATCATTTTGGACTAATTCTGAGCATATCTGGGAGTTTCCACCCAGGTTCCTAACATAGCTGAAAAAGGCCTTATGATTGTCCTTTGAATCCATGGCAGTTTTTCTCTCAAAATTGGCCTTAGTTGATTTTATGAGTGCTCGTATTTTTTTACTAATAATGATCAGGGGTGACTTCCCTTTTATGGATTTTGTTCTATCATGTAATAGCTTTCTCCTCTTATTGTAAAGTTTGTTAATGGCTGGGGTCCACCAGACTGGACGGTTGCCCTTTGCAGAAAGAGTCTTAGTTTTATTTGGGATTGCCTGATCCATGCAGTCCTGGAGGTGTTCATAGAAGGCATTTGTAAGGGCTTCCGCAGCTCGGGTTGTGGTTTCCACTGGCTCAGGGGCCTTGAAGGATACCACACCAGTCTTGAGTAGTGTGAAGTTTGCTTTAGAGAAGTTCTTCACTGTGGTCTTTTTTGTTTGGGGTGGGGGCGGGATGTGGATTTCCAGTGAGATTAGTTTATGATCAGATCTCACCAATGAGGGATATACTTCCGGTGTGGAGCATTTTGTCCCCATGTTTGTGATAATGAGATCTAGTATATTTTCTCCTCTCGTGGGAACAGTGACTAGCTGTTCCATGGAATTTGAATTTATGAACTCCAGGAACCGTTAGGCTAGAAAGTTAGGGCTTGAGTAATGTTCCCAGTCTATATTCGGGTAGTTGAAGTCACCCAATATGATGGTGTTTTGAGATACATTTATACCCTCCAGTGTCTTCAGGAAGGCTGTGTGGGGTTCCTGAGTTTGAGAGGGTGGCCTGTAGCATGCTACAATTTGTAGAGCAGTTTTGCCTGTGGTTAGTTGCACCTGGATGGTTTCCGAAGCTTCGTGCGTTGCCACCAACCTGGAGGTGTGGGTATCCTTTATGAATATGGATACACCCCCTCATTTTGTGGTGTGGTCCGGAACGCATGATATGAGGTAAAACCTAATAGTGCCGGGGTGCTCTCAGGAGCCTTGAACCAGGTTTCAGTTACAGCACAGACATCGATGTTCTCCATACTGAGAAGGGCCTCGAGTGCATGCATTTTGAGATTTAGACTTCTGGCATTGAGCAGCAGTACCCTCAGTTTCTTCCCATTTTTGTTTTCTAGGGTGGTAGGTTTAGAATTTGAGCCTTGCCTAAAAAAGGCACTATGGGGGTGGCAAGAGCCTTAGCCAATATCCGGAATCCCAGGGGTGACAGGTGCAAGCCATCCCTTGCAAAGCAGCGTGGCTTGTCAAGCATGTCATCCCAGGCAGACAGACACTGGATCCCCTTTGAATGACACCAGACATTAAGCCAATTGTTAAAGCTGATCATCTTGTCTCTGTATTGTGGCATCATTCTTGGTGAAGGAAGGATACTGCTCAGGGTCAGGGTCATACCTGCCTGTGCTACATAATCAGAGAGCTCCTCTATGTCTCTTTTCATGTAGTCCAGGGAGGTACGTCTCAGGTCGTTCACACCAGCATGGACAATGACTGTGTCATATTTGTACTTGCCGTGGAGTGACCCGAGTGCTTGTGTTATGGATTCTAGCGCCCGATAGGCAGCTTACTGTGACCCTCTCCTTGTTCAGCCTGGTGAGTGGGACGTCAGTGTGTCTGACTATGGAGTCACCTATGACAAGTATGTTTGGTGTTGTATTTGGCCTTAAGGGCTGTGACTGCTTTGCACACTGATTTTGTGGTTTATGTGTTGCTTGTGGAGTGTCTTGAGGTAGCAGTTGTTTGGGTGTCTGCTTTGGAGGCCTCTGCTGTTTAGGTAAATTTTTATTCAGAGCCTCCGAGTATGTCTTTGTGTGTTTGTGTTTGATTCAGTGGTGTGGTAGCATTATGTGAGGCTGGTTTTGTGGTGTGTGTAGTTGCCTTCTCCTCCTGTCTGGTCTTACCAGTCCTCAGCCTCCAGTTTGGCTAAATAGCTGCATCTCTCGCAAGTATTTGTGTTATGTGGGAGGAGGAGAGGGTTGTCTGTGTACATGAGGCAGTTATAACATTGCCTCAAGATTCCCAGATTCACCAGCTGGACCGGAGAGGAGACTGACAACTGACCTTTGGACATGCTAGAATAATATTGGGAATTCCTTAATAATTGAAAACAAGGGCCAGTGGGGAGTGAGGGTGTAGTGCTTTTAATTTTTAGTGCTGACTTATATAATTGCTTTAGTGAGCAAGTGCCAGGTAACTTGAGTGCAATGTATTACAAGTAACTAAATGCAAAAACGACAAACAGTAACTTTCTTTCAAGTGAAACAAGGAAATAAGTTCAGTAAGCAATGCAGATATCACTAGTGATCCACAGAAGCACTGAGAAGCTGTGTATTAGGTGGAATTAGCGTTCCAGGGAAATAACAAGCAAACAAACAACAAGCATATAAACAAAGCTAGATTCAGCAGGCCTGGATCTAGTCTATGCTACAGCAAACAAGGTGTACCAATTTCAGTAAGATACAGTTCAAATATTCAGGCACTATAAACCTTTAACCAGAAATTCCCAGCTCAGAAGGGCAGAGTCCAGCCTCGTCTCCCACAAGAGTGCAGACCACGAACCTTCTTAATGTAAAATAACTGGCCTGAAGCCCAAGTGCTTAAACCAGAACTAATACACTTGGACACTGGGCTCTCAATCAGCAGTTCCCAACTTAGAAGGATGAAAGCTACCTGTCCTGCCACTACAGTGCTTGCCACAAACCTTCCTAATGTAAAACAACTGGTCTGAAGCCCAAGTGCTTAATCCAAAAGACTTAGAATGATAGCTACACTTTAATCAAGTTACAACCAAGCAGTAATAAATACAATTGAATACTTTAGAGAATGTCTGGATTAGTGCTCAAGTTACACAAACAAAGCTAGATCCAGCAGGCCCAAATCCAGTCTATGCCACAGCAAACAAGGCGCACCAACTTCAGTAAGAAGTAGTTCAGATATGCATGCACTATAAGCCTTTAACCAGAAATTCCCAGCTCTGAAGGGCAGAGTCCAGCCTCTCCTCCCACAAGAGTGCAGACCACGAACCCTCTTAATGTAAAATAACTGGCCTGAAAGCCCAAGTGCTTAAACCAGAATTAGTACACTTTTAGAATAACAGACACTGAGCCCTCAATCAGCAGTTCCCAACCTAGAAGGATGCAAGCTACCTGTTCTGCCACCACAGTGCAGACCACAAACCCTCTCAGTGCAAAACAACTGGTCCGAAGCCCAAGTGTGTAAACCAGAAGGCTTAGAATGAGTTACACCAAGCAGTAATAAATACAATCGAGTATTTTTAAGATGACATTTTCGCAAAATACACTTGATCACAATATGCCAAGATATCCAACAACACGATAGTCACGAACAAACAGTTTTAATGAGAAGCTTTCGGGTCTCCACCCTTCATCAGCACATAAAATCATCTCAATTAAGATACATTTAAATAGAGGAAGCATCAAAAGACACATGACAAAGCCAACCATTCATATAAAAGGCAAAATTAAATATGCAAATCTTCAAATGGTTTATATAGACATTTAAATGAATTTTCAGACTCATGCATTTAAGTTTAGGTGTATTTGTACTGTGCAGATGGGTAATAGGGGTGGTGACATAGATAATATTTTGCTTTTGAAGGAATACGAATGGATTATACGTTTACAGGCAGATAAAATTCCAGGCCTGAATGGTGCTGTAAGTATTAAACCAGTTTTGGTCAAACGTCAGAGAGAAAATCTATGAGGTAGTTTTTATGATTTTACATATTTTTGTATCTTTAGCATGATATGTAAATGTTTAACTTTGAACAACAAATAGTATATCTTTGAGGTGTATATATTATATTTTCATTTTTTTATATTTTTATATGGATTATTATAGGGGTAAGGTTTTTTCATTTTTATGACTTCAATGTATTTAACAAAGGTTTTTTAAAAAAACTATAGAAGATTTGCATATTTAATTTTGCCTTTTATATGAATGGCTGGCTTTGTCATGTGTCTTTTGATGTTTCCTCTATTTAAATGTATCTTAATTGAGATGATTTTATGTGCTGATGAAGGGTGGAGACCCGAAAGCTTATCATTAAAACTGTTTGTTCGTGACTATCGTGTTGTTGGACATGAGACATTTTCCCAGTTACTGGAGGAGGAGTTAAAGTCCCCCAGTATAAGGGTATTGGGGTTGGATCTGGATATTTTCCAGTGCATTTAGGAATGTGGAGTGGGAGTCTTAGGACATGGTGGGGGATCTATAGCAGCCTACAACCTGGATTGCAGTTTTACCCAGTGTTAGTTGTACCTGAAGTATCTCTCATGCGTTATGTTGGGCTACTAGTCTGGAGGTGTGCATATCCTTTATGAATATGGAGACACCACTGCCTTTAGGGCTTAAGTCCAGGTTTGGGGGCTGAAAAGCGTGGTATGAATTATAGCCTGCTAGTGCAGGGGTGCTCTTCGGAGCCGTGAACCAGGTCTCTGTTACTGCACAGATGTCTATGTTCTCCATTTTAAGGAGTGCTTCAAGTGAATGCATTTTGAGATTTAGACTTCTAGCATTGAGTAGCATAACCCTCAGCTTATGTTTACTTGTAGCTGTTATGGTGATGATTTTGTCTTCAGGACATTGCCTAAAAAAAGCACTATAGGGATAGCAAGAGCCTTGGCCACTATCCTGAATCCCAGGGGTGACAAGTGCAGGCCATCTCTGGCAAAGCATCAAGGTCTGTTGATCATGTCATCCCAGGCAGACAGATACTGGATCTCCTTAGAATGACAGCAGAAATGTAGCCAATTGTTGAAGTCTATCATTTTCTGCTTGTACTGTGGTATCATTCTGGATGATGGTAGAATACTCAGGGCTAGCATCATACTTGCCTGGACTACACGATCTGAGAGCGCCTCCATGTCTGTCTTCATGTAGTCCAAGGAGGTAAGTCTCAGGTCATTCACACCAACATGGACAATGTCAAAGTCATATTTGTACCTGTTGTGGAGTGACTTAAGTGCATGCGTTGTCGGATCCTGGCACCTGACAGGCAGCTGACCATAACCTTCTCATTATTCAGCCTAGTGAGTGGGACATCAGTGTGCCTTACTATTGAGTCACCTATGACTAGTGTATTGGGTAAGCTGTATTGCCGTAGGGGCTATGGTTGAGTGTCACACTGTTTATGTGAGCTATGCATCTCCTGGTTTGTGCTGGGATGTGATGGTTGCTTGTGTTTCTGCCTCGGAGGTCTCTGTTGTTTGGGTAGATTTTTATTGAGAGCCTCTACAAAGGTGTGTGTGTGTGTTTGTGTTACTATGTGAAAGTTGTGGTGGTGTATGTTCTGAAGTACTGTGTGTTCCATGTGGTATGGTGCCACTGTTGCCCTTCTTCTCTTGACTGGCTAATCCAGTCTTGGCTGGAGAATGTATGGCTTCTAAATTGGCTATAGAGCTGCATCTCTGACAAGTCAGAGTGTTGGGAGGTAAGAGGAGAGGGTTGTTTGTGTACATGAGTCAGTTTCTCCATTGCCTCAGGATGCCCAGTTTGACAGGAGAACACACAGGGAACTGACCTTTAGACATGCCTGGATAGATGTTCAATTTATTAAGTACTGAAGCTGTTTTTACTTCCTTTAATGGGAAGTTTAGTGCCAGAAGCAGTATATATGCTGCAGTAACTGCTACAAGAATTTTTGAGCAAGTGCTGGACTTAATAGTCTAGTTTGTGTGAAAAAGATAAAACTAACAGCTCTTATGGGAAAATTTGCAGAGTAGACTTTTTGGCACCAGTAATACCCTAGCATCATGAAAGCATGGATATTTAAGGCAGAAAGTTAAAAGGGATAGAATGCAGCCCAAAACAGCCAATAAGGCACAATTTAAGAGCTGGAAACTACTCCTCTAGCAGTAAATAGGCTGTGCCCTCCTTTATTTTACCAGAATCTGCTTTATAAGATGGAGCAGTAGCCTGAATTAAACCCTGAGCCAGACCCAGTAAACTACTTTTTTTTTTTTTTTTTGGACAGGAGCAGATACATGTTTAGTTTTCTGTTTTTTGACAGGAAAAATGGGGCCAACAGTGCTAAGAATGGTGGCAGCAGTAGCGTCCCCAGGAACTGGCACAACATTTTGACAAAGCAAGGAAGTGTTCCTTCTCCCAGGGCTGCTAAGAGTGGCTCCCCCTTCCCCACTGAGGGGATCCTAACAGACACAGAGAATGTGGCTAACCTCTGATCCATAGTGGCTGTAGGTTCTATATTGGAGGGAACTGGGGTAAAAGATGAGTGGTCTGAGATGCAAGTAGTGGCCACAACAGTCACCCACCTTCGGCTGAAGAAAATTGCTAGCCTGCTGTGACGGCAAGGGCTGTTTGCTTAATTTTTTTCTTTTTGAGGCTAGAATAAGGACCATCAGTTTGTTTCATGATCACGTTGAAAATGGTGCTTGTTTCCCAGTGTGAATGAGCAGCAAAAGCCAGTAAAAAAAAAAAATCTGAAGACTTTCTCATTACATCTGAGTGACGCCTCTAGGTACATCTGTAGTTAACTCCTACTGATGTCTCTAGGCATCAAATATTGCTTGTTCATATTTGTATTAATGATTTCAAAACCATGCTATGTATGAGATTTAAAAGATTTCATCTTAAAGCTAACACAATGGCAAACTCAGCTACATTAATATTTGACCTCTGTCTAGTGCAGGTAAAAAGATATTAACTTGTTTTTATTATATGAATTTATGTAGATATAATTTTCACATTTTTCTAAATAGCTCAACATCAATAACTAAGTAACACAGACTTCCTTAGCTTCATATGAAAGCTTTCAGGTAGATGATGACAGTGCGTAATTTTAGTGGCTGCTGAGATATTGCAAGTTTACAAAATATTACAAATGCAATAGTTACTGGGTTTACTATGATTTATAAATTCAGTTTAAGACCTAGAACCTAAAGAATGCTACCACTATAAAAACAGTTTGTGCTGAAGAGTTTGCCATTTATACTTCTTTCATAACCTCTATGGTTCCAGAAATATGAACATTTGTTTGAAATGTGGGGACATAATTTGATTGTCAAAAGGCTTAGACTCCGCTCTTTGGAAGTTACAGTGCAAACTTCCTGAACTCCATTGGAGTGAATGAGTTAAAGGACTCCCTCCCCCCCACAGAAAACATTGTATAAAAAAGCAAATTAAAACATTTTGTCAGCCCCAAAATTCACAATTTCTCTACAGAAAATATGATTTTCAGATATTTTGAACAAATTTTAAAATGACAAGAAATAGGACTGCTCTCAAATAAGTACAATGCCGATTCCAAGATGGCCACTGACTAGGAAACATGGACTCCTGTGTGCTCTTACTACTACCAGCTAATCTACTAAAATCACCTGCTGCTGTTACATCAAAAATTGAAAAATAGGATTTTTCAAAACAAAGCTAACCAAACTCTACTTACTCTTCAAAAAATTTCTGGAACTAAGTAATTGAAAGTTTGATTTATCTCTTCTGCCAGCAGTGGTGTAGTGACATAGCCACATGTGCTCAGGCTGGACAGCATTGCAAGGATTCTACAAAAACACAAACAAATAAAAAAACAAAAATCCGATCAGGATGGAACAAATGGAAGCGCAATCCTCGAAGACTAGACTGTCATTAATTATATCTCCAGAAAAAGAAACCTCTACTAAAAGACAAAAAACTAAAACACAACCGGATGCTCCCAAACAGTCCCAGAAAAATAAAGCTGAACATCCCTTCACAATGGAGGAACTCAAGGCAGCGTTAACTCCACTTCAGTCTGAAATCCAAACATTTTCCTCAAAACTGATCTTATTTGGTAACAATCTGGAACAAATTATTTTGAGGCTGGACCAGAACGAAGCAAAAACAATGAGCAACGAAATGAAAATACAGGAACTTCAAAAAAAATCATTTCTACCAATGAAACTTCTATAAAAGACATGCAGCAAAAAAATAATAGACCTGGAAGCTAGGGCAAGACGTAACAATGTACTGATCAGAGGCATACCTGAGAAGTTTGAACACCCACAACTCCTCAGCATTGCAGAGGAAATATTTGAACTCTTTATGGACAACAAAGATTTTTCACAAGCATTCACAATTGAGAGAATACATAAGGCTTTGAGAAAATCACAAGTCCCAGAATCACCTAGACAAATCTATGTAAGATTATTAAATGCCTCACATGCCCTATCAATTTTGCAAGCTGCAAAAAAAAAAGAAGTTCATTACTTGGAGAGGATCAAAAATTACAATTGCTCAGGATTTGCCACTTCCTATAAAACAATCCAGACAAACCCTCTCACCTTTTTGATAAATAAAAACATAAAATTCCAGATGAAATATCCAGCTACTCTCTCCTTTCAGCACAAAAATGCTACATACTCTCAAAAACCCTCAAGAAGCGAAATCTACGTTTTACAAAGCATTTGATGAAGTTCCAGCAATCACCAGCTAAGTACAAAACAAGAAAGCTTATTTACTCTTTTGTCCAAACATCAAACTAAATAAACAGATCTTAACAAAAAGTATTGATCTTACATGCCTTCAAGCCTCTAGATGCTGACCTGCCCTCGAATGGATGTAAAGTGGACACAAAATCACCTCCTCAACTCATAGATCCAAGTGAAATCTTCCCTTTTTCTTGCTTGCAATCACATCTCCATCTCAACGTTCGAATGGTAGGCCAAAAACCGTTCATCATGTCAATCTAGCGACCTCTGACCTGCTAGTGCAACTTTATAATCTCACCTACAGGAACTCCCTGGATTAACTGTGGTACCAGTTCAAAATGCGCTGAGTCCGCATAGTCACTAAAGTGCATCTCTGCCCCCCTGTCTAAATCCTCTGAGCAAGAATAGTGGAGATCTTGTCACTAAAAGGAAGGAAAATGAAGGTCAAGCTGTCTGAAAATGTAGGAAAATGACGATCGAATCTATGAAGCTGTCTCAGACCATCTGCGGTAAGGTATATAGCACCGCACATGCAGTTCAGAAACAAGGATGCTGTTTGAGGTTTTTGGCTCATTTTTGTGACTGTAAGGTTGACTGGTTTTGTGTCTGGATGTCTTTTTTGTTGCGATCATATCTGTTTATGCCTCCAGGTACATCAGATGGCACATTTACACCACAGTGGACAAATCAGCTTGATGTGAAGTCTGAATGTTGGTGGTCTACACCTAAAGCATGCGTTTTATTGTTATGGAACTGTAACAATGCATGTATGTGTATATATACGTATATACATATATGTGTGTCTATGTGTATATTTGTGTGTTCATCTCTGTTCAGGGTGATGGAGGTAACACAGGTGAAAAAACACTCTAGGGTTTGATTGCTGAGAGGTCAGTGTTGAGGCAATCAATCTTGGCAAAGCAATTACTTGGGAATGTGCTAGGTGTATACTGTTGTTTATCTTATATTTTGTCATAAATCTGTAATACAAACTTAGCTATTCCTTAGCTGTTATGCACATTTTACCTGTGCCACTTTTTGTTGAGATTGGTATAGATATGTTTTCTACAGTTGATAACTGATTTGGTAGGGTGCGGATGTCAGAAAAAGACACGGAGCTCCTGGATGTCAAACACATTATTTATATTTGTTATGAAAAGTTTAAATGGGATCACATAATCATTGCCTAAGTCTTTAAATGTGGAACATGCGCTGCATTACTGTGGGGCAAGCTATACAAGCATACCAAAAAGCAATGATGGGACTGTCCTTTTGTTGAAGGGTAGGAATCTTAAGTTAATTTGACAGTGGTAAAGTAATTCTTACCTTCATACTACTACCAATAAGGAATAATATATAAACCCCATGAAAGGCATCCACAAGGCATGGTGGTCATTACAACAGCTTAGCCCCCGGGGTAAAATGTTTTGTCCCAAAGGGACAATACTACATTAGTTTACTTGCTATGACTATTTGTACTGTTAGAATTCTGTTTAAAAAATTTTCAACCATAGGTACAATGTGTTTTGCATTAACTCCTTTGTCCGAGCCAATTACATGTATTGGCTTACATCACAAGCTAATTAGTTAATTAACTAATGTTAATTTAGAGCAAGAAGTTTTAGTGTGTGTAGTAAGTTGGACTTTGGAATGTTGGAAATTTTTTGTAAAATAGTTAGTTATGTAAATAGTATATTATCATCTCTTTCAGATAGTGGTAGAATGTGGTTAAGCACGTGGTGGGGATCTGAAAGGGGAGGCTGTCACTATACCTTACTATTGCTTTATACTTATCTCAACCAAAAAAAAATACACTTATGTGCCGTCACTTATCCCTATATAATCTAATCACCCCTCTATATTTAAATTCATCTAACTCTAGCAATAATGACCAAACTCTACCAACCACAAATTCCTAAT
Source organism: Protopterus annectens (assembly GCF_019279795.1). Lineage (NCBI taxonomy): Eukaryota > Metazoa > Chordata > Ceratodontiformes > Protopteridae > Protopterus > Protopterus annectens. Next base: position 1,821,318,423 of record NC_056733.1, on the reverse strand, counting down.
GTTATCAGTAGATTCATGGAATATTAAAGGTTTACAAAATAAAATAAAAAAAAAAGAACTTAGTACTACACTTAATCCAAAAATCTACCTTTGAAATTACTCTTATTCAAGAAACTCGTTTGATAAAGGAACAATGGGTGAATGACACTAAAAAGAAATGGATAAAACAAATAATAGCTGCAGGGAACTGCATGGTCTCCAAGGGGGTAGCAATAATTGTTAAAAACTCTTTCAGAGGCTCAATAATATCCACTGGCTGGGATCCAAAAGGCAGATGGTGCTACCTAACATGTTCTATCCCATCGTATAACAAAGAAATACTTATTTTAAATGTCTATGGGCCTTGTTTATATCAATCCTCTTTCCTATATGAAATATATTCACTTATTGAAAAAATTCCACAACCATCTAATGATTCTCGGTGGTGACTGGAACATGACCACCAGACCAGAGCTGGACAGAATCTGTAAAACAAACAAACAACCCTTGGGTATTACTAATACTCTAAGTGATATAATAGACAATTTTAATTTATTTGATCCTTTTAAACTTTTCAGAAAAGACCCCTCTATTAGTAATTATGCATTCTTCTCAGCATATCACAAAACCTGGTCCAGGATAGACTTTTTTTTTAATCTCAACACTCTTCATCTTATAAAATATATAGCAGTGACCCTAGAACTATTTCTGATTATGCCAAAATTAACCTCAACGTAAATATCCTCAAACTTAATCCAGAGAACCGCATACCTACAAATTGGTCCTTTAACCCTAACCTCTTGAACAACAAGACCCTTCATCAAGAAACCCAAGAATTTCTGTCACAGACAACAAGCTCTTTTGAAAAGTCAAATATTTCCCTAGACATTCAATGGGCAGCAGCTAAAGCCACTCTTAGAGGTATCCTTATCCAGAAAGCTTATCTAATTAAAAAAACAACTTAAATCATGTACCTCAGCACTAGAAACAGAACTAAAAAGATTAGAGTCAGAGCTGCAAACTAAGTTCTCTGCAGATATTGAAAAACAGATGATCACCCTACAAAAACAACTGCATGAATTACATCTAAATCAATACTCTCTTATGGAGTCTAGACTTATTCATAGATACGCTGAATGGGCTCAAACCCCCTCTAAGATTCTGGCAAGGATAATAAATATTAAACCCCCACCTACCGAAATAAAACAAATTAACCATAAGGGCAAATCCTCCTTCACAGATAAAGAAATCATACACTTATTTCAAGAAGTGTATGAGGAAGTCTATGGACCCCAAACACTTGACTTAGAAAGCCCTAATGATCTTTTTCTAGATGAATTACAATTTCCAACAATAAGTGATGCCCATAAACATTATTAAAGGCGCCTATAACCATGAATGAGATATTTTTAGCTATTAAACTGAAACCAGATAAAGCCCCATGCCCAGACGGCTGTGTGTCAGAATTCTATAAGTCCTTCAAGCAACTTCTAGCCCCCATCCTATTCAAAATTTATAACCATATAATCCAATTTGGCATTTCTGACTTGTATATTATTAATTCCAAGACTATTTTTATACAAAAATCAAACTACATTAACTTTGATCCAAATGATTACCGTCCAATTGCTTTAATTAACCTTGACATAAAGATTCTATCATCTATTCTGGCATGTAGACTAAAAAATATATTACCACATATCATATCCCATGACCAATTAGGTTTCATGAACAATAGGCATGTTTGGGATAACACTCTGTCCATTGAAGCCATAACCAATATGACAATATTTGACAAGTCTCCCAAATATGCACTTTCTGTTGATGCCCAAAAAGCTTTTGATAGGGTAAATTTAAAGTTTCTTTTTAAAATCATGAAACGCTTCTCCATCCCTGCTGAATTCATCAAAATGGTAGTAACCCTTTATAATAAGGCCTGTACTACACTAAACATAAACAAAAAAAATTTTGAATCCAATTCGAATGGTACAAGGCAGGGGTTGTCCACTGTCACCTTACTTATTTAATCTCTATCTTGAAGTACTCTTGCTAAAACTAAGTAAAAACAATGTTAAGTTGTCATTCTCGCCTTCATTCTTGCTGGATGGGTTCGAGCCGATCCTCGGCTCCGACTCGGCTTATACTATAGCTCGAGAGCTGTTTTTACCGGCTCGAGGCAGTCCTATATCCTACAATACCATGCGCTAACTCCCCAGATCTCGTTTGCCGCTTCGCTGCGAGGTTGCCTTTTTACCGGCTCAGGTCAGTAAAAGAAATTTTCAACAAAGTTTCTATTTTTTGAGGTAGTTTATTAGGTTATTTTCCCTACATTTGTTCCCTATCGATATTATTACTTATTAGTGTTTGTTTCGTAAACCCTACTCATCCCTTTAGTTAACTTTTATAATCAGGCCTACAGGCTTTAGTTTTTCTGTTTACTCACCCCCTGTGTGTGTGTGTTGTTCTAGTCAGCCCCCTCATCTCCCCCTTGTGTGTAAGTGAGTGTGTGTGCTGATTGAGTGACTGTCTTTAGGGCAATGTCCAAAGACGTTAAGGTCTCGGGATTCAAGAAGTGTGACTTGTGCTGTCAGAAAATGTCTCTGACAGACGGTCACACTTCTTGTGTCTATTGCTTGGGGCCTTTATACCTGCCGGACTCTTGTTCCGTTTGTCATGGATTTAGTTCAAGAGTCCTGCAGGAAAGGCATAACAAGCTCATCCTAAGGGGCTTGTTAAAGCCTGATGACTCCCCATCCAAGTCTGGCTCGGGAAAGTCGTCAAAAACCGCCAAACCCTCGGCTCCAGCTTCTGAGCCGAGGGCTGGTGTTGTTGAGATGGCTCCGACCTCAGTTCCATCTGGCTCCGAGGCGAGCAAAGTGGGTTCCGCTTCGAAACCATCATCGGAGCCGACCCCAGCATGCAAGCACTCTAGGTCCCCTTTGTTAGAGTCCGTCAGATCGGCTACGAGGTCCCCCCTCCTATCGGAGCGGAGTCATAGGACTCATTCATTGAGGTCTTCCAGGCTCTCTGACCACGACATCGAGAGGGTGGTCAGTAGACTCATAAAATCTCAGGCGCTGGCCCAAATGCTTCAGAGCCCATCTCACCAGACTGTGGCTCCTTCGATACAGTTATCCATTCCTCCTCTGACTCATCTTCGAAGCTGGAGTTCGTCGGAACCGTGACCTTGCCCACATTGGAGCAGATACCTCATCCTTCGGCTCCGGTGTCATTGGCTCCGACCTCTTTATTGGTTCTGTCCGTGGAGAGGTCCGGGCACCGGGACTCCATTGTCGGCTCCGAGGGGGTGAGTGGCATCGGACCCTTGTCCGACCCCGGTCTCTCCCTCGGAGCTTCGGCTCTGGTTAGTTCGGCCCCGACATCATTCTCGGAGCCTTCTCTGTCAGTTCTGGGGGTGTTTCCGGCCTCTTCGGAGCCGGGGCTACCTTTGGTGTCTGATAGGGGAGCCTTCGAGGTGATGAGGAGTGTGCTGGACCCAGTGTCCACTCCAAGGTTAAGTTCTGCGGCTCCTCCCTCTGTAGTGTGTGTTACGGTCTCTGGCCACCCTCCTATACCCAACAGCAGAGATCCAAAGCATAGGGTATCCACTTTGGGTGTCTCCTCCTCTTCCGAGGGCTCCCCTGAAGTTTCAGGGGAACCCCCTAGGAAAAGAAAGTGCAAGAGGAAGCACATAGACTCCCCCGAGTCTGTCACGTCAGACACTGACTTGGATGAGTTGGAGGGTTCCCCCAGATCCCCCTCTGAGGATGTCTCCTTTTCAGACATCCTGGAGATCCTAAGACAGAGGGGAAATTGGTCCACTCTCAAACCTTCTGAGGATGAGTCGGTTTACCTTGACGCCTTTGGATCTCACCCTTCCAGCTCCTGGGTGTTTCCCCCTTTTGACCCACTAATGGAGGTAGTGGCTAGAAAGGCATGGGCAGCTCCTGATTCAATGGAACCTACCCCTAGGAGGCCTTCTAAATTTATTTCTGCACCAGATGACAAATCCTTTCTCACCAAAGGTGTTTCAGTTGATGCTATGGTGGTAGCAGCAGCCACTAAGAAGGAATTAGCTGATCCTTCTGTATCTGTTCATCCTCCTAACAAAGAGTCCAGGACCATGGACAGGTACAGCAAGTGGACCTTTGCTTCAGCGATTTTTTCTATGCGATCGCTGAACTATTTGTCATTTCACCCACCTTCAGAGAGACTTGCTCAAAGAGCTGGGTGAAACGGTACAGGATCCTTCTGCTGCGGGGTTTAAGGACAAAATAAACTCTCAGTTGGCTACCCTGAACTCCATTGTTAACTCTTCCATGCGGCTTATCTCTTATGCAGCCGATGGAGCGAGCAGGGCCGCTGGCACAGGCGTTGCATTGAGACGTCACGCTTGGATGCGACTCTAACTTTGCCGACCCCTTCAAGGCGTCCTTCACCAACACCCCCTTTGACGGTTCGGAATTGTTCGGGCCTCAGGTGAAGAATACCCTCACCAGATGCAAGCAAGATGGTAAGACTCTCTCTGCCGTGGGAGTCCATTTTTCCACGCCTTCTAGACCTTATCCTAAAGGACAGAGGAGTGGAAAGATGTGGTTCCGCAAACCACAGGGAGTCACGCCTGCTGCACGTGGTGAATTTCCCCCTAGAGGCAGAGGGGGGAATAATAACAGATGCCGCCCCAGTGGCAGAGGGGGTCCACAGAACCAGGGTTCCAGGGAATCTTTCCCTGACAAACCCTTTCAGCATCCCTGAGAACCTGCCCGACTGTCCGCCTTTGGAGGCAGTCGGGGGAAGATTATCTCTGTACCCGGAAGCCTGGCAGTCCATCTCCCAAGACACACGGGTACAGAAGATCATATCCGAGGGTTAGAAAATTCCTTTCACTTTCCCTCCGGTACAACCGCCAAAACCCCTACCAGACGTACCACCCGCACAAAGGGGTCAGGCTCATCTAGAAATAAAAAAGCTGTTAAACAAAAGAGTCATCCAGGCAGTCCCAGCAGATCAGCTAGGATCCGGAATCTACTCCAGATTCTTTTTGGTACCAAAAAAGACAGGAGATTGGAGACCCATTTTGGACCTCAGCAGGTTAAACAACTATGTACTAAAGACAAAATTTCGGATGGTAACACTGCAGTCCATTCTACCCTTTTGGGGCAGAGACAACTGGATGTGCTCGTTATACCTCCAGGACACGTACTACCACATAAAAATACACAGGCGCTCCAGGAGGTTTCTCCGCTTCTGGCTGGGAGTCAGTCGTTTTCAATTTAGGGCCCTGCCCTTTGGTCTCACCACAGCCCCCCGGGTGTTCACCAAATGTTTGGCAGTGGTCACGGCTCACCTGAGACAGAAAGGATTTCAGGTGTTTCCATACTTAGACGACTGGCTCATTTCCACTACCACCAAACAGGATCTCATAATGGCCAGGGATTACACTATCCAACTTTGCAACAGCCTGGGTATTTCTATAAATTTTGCAAAGTCCTCCTTGTCACCTTGTCATTGTATAAGCTTTATAGGCGCTGTATTAAACACCACAGAAATGTCTGCAACATTACCACCTCAGAGAGTGACAGACATAAGGCGGAATGTTCAGCTTCTGTTTCAGCCCAGCAGAGTCCAAGTCAAGCTAGTATTGAAAGTGTTGGGCCTCATGGCGGCAGCAATTCTTCTACTTCCATTAGCCCGCTTCCACATGAGACTCCTTCAGTGGATGCTGTTTTCTCAGTGGTTCTTTCAACAGCTGTCAATGACCCACAACATTTTGATAACACCATCTTGCAAGAAACATCTCTCCTGGTGGATGATTTCCCCTCAGCTTTTTCAGGGCAGACCCTTTGTTCTCCACCCTCCAGTTGCCACTGTCACAACGGATGCCTCCCTGATCGGCTGGGGGGGGCATTATCAGGGCAGGACGATCCAGGGCACTTGGCAACAGTCAGAATGCCACCTGCACATAAATTTCCTGGAGAGGAGGGCGGTGCTTTTGACGTTGCAGGCCCTTCAGAGCTCTCTTCCCACGGGGACTATAGCAATTCAAATGGACAATATGTCTGTGGTGTGGTACATAAGCAGGGCGGAACAAGGTCCTACCCCCTCTGTCGAGAAGCACTCAGACTTTGGCAATGGGCGATTTCATCTCAACGGTTTCTGATAGCAACACACATCCCCAGGAAGTCCAACGTCATAGCAGACAGATTGAGCAGAACTATCCTCATGCCTCACGAGTGGTCTCTAAATCAAGCGGTAGTAGACGGAATTTTTCGGAAGTGGGGCCAGCCTTGCTGCGACCTTTTCGCAACTCCACAAAACAGCAAGTGCCTCGACTTCTTCACACTTTTTCCTCTACCAGGCCAGCCCCTCAGAGACGCTCTTGTTCACGTTTGGCCCCGGGGTCTTCTTTATGCCTTTCCTCCTTTTCCATTGATCCCGCAACTAATTCAGAAAGCAACCGCATTGAGATCCAAAATGATCCTCATTGCCCCGTTTTGGCCTCGACAAGTTTGGTTCCTGTTCCTGCACAAATACCTACTGGAACAGCCTTGGCATCTGGAACCCCTTCCTGATCTGTTGACCCACCTCACGGGCAAGCTGCATCAGTCTCTACATTCCATCAACCTCACAGCTTGGTTGCTCCACTTCCAGCCATAGCCAGGCTTCCCCTTATTTCTCCTCCTGTTCGTGATATCATTCTGGCTTCCCATAAGTCGAATACTAGGAAGACTTATGCAGTAAATGGAAGCGTTTTCACACTGGGCACAAACTAGATCCTTAGATCCTTTCCATGCACCCATTCATGAGGTTCTAGACTTTCTGGCGGAGCTTTTTCATTCGGGGTCATCATCGGCCACTATCAGGGTACAATTAGCGGCCATTGCTAATTTTCATGTTGGACTCTCAGAAGCAAATATTATGTCCCACAAACTCTGTAAAGCCTTTCTCAAGGGCATCTTGTTGCTCAGACCTCCAGTCAAAGATCCACCCCCACAATGGGATTTGAATTTAGTTCTAACCTCACTAATTTTACCCCCTTTTGAACTGGCAGCTTCTTGCTCCCTCAAACTTTTTTCTTGGAAAACGCTGTTTTTAGTAGCTATAACATCTGCCAGAAGGGTATCGGAACTTCAAGCCTTGTCTGTCCGTCCTCCCTATTTGGTTTTTAATAAAGATAGGGTAACTCTCAGAACAAACCCTTCCTTCCTACCAAAAGTGTTATCGGAAGCAAATCTAAACCACTCCATTGATTTGCCCATCTTTTTCCCAGACTATACCAACAGGGCTGAACAAAAATTACATTCATTAGATGTTCATCGCCAATTACGGTATTACCTAGACAGGACAAAACAATTCAGAAAGTCAAACCAGCTCTTCCTCTCTTATGCTGCAGGCAAGAAAGGGCTTCAGGTATTGAAAGTTACTCTTTCCAGATGGCTGACATCTATTATTACTTTGGTCTATGAGTTGAGACACAGGCAACTACCCTCTAGGCCTAAAGCTCATTCAACCAGGGCACTATCAACTTCAACGGCTTTTCAAGCAAGGTTACCACTAGATGCCATTTGTGCAGCAGCTACATGGGCGTCCAAACATACCTTTATTGCCCGTTACAAGCTTGATCTAGCCTCCAGAAAGAGCTGATTTTGGTTCCACTGTACTTAGGAGTCTGTTCCATTGAGCCACCCAGGACTAAGATGCTAGGGACGCTGTCCCATCTAGCAAGAATGAAGGTGAGAATGACAACTTAACATTAAGAAGTTATGTCTTACCATAACGTTCCATGTTAGCTGTCTTCTTCTCGCCTTTTTTCTTGCGTCCCTCCCTCCTGCCCCCTAGCCTGGATAGACTCGAGGTTCTGAGTCCTTCCATTTCTGGAGATACAATATGTTGCATCTTTCCTTGTATCCTTAGTGTTACTAGCAGGTAATCTGTACTCGTAAAAGAGTATTATAATATTATTATTATAATATTACTTTTTATACTATGTCTTAGCTTCCAAACGAGATCTGGGGAGTTAGCGCATGGTATTGTGGGATATAGGGCTGCCTCGAGCCGGTAAAAATAGCTCTTGAGCTATAGTATAGGCCGAGTTGGAGCCGAGGATCAGCTCCGAACCCATCCAGCAAGAAAGAAGGCGAGAAGAAGACAACTAACATGGAACGTTATGGTAAGACATAACTTCTTATTCCACCATTCAGTCTACATATATAAAATACCAGTGAAATATACCGCCTTCACAGATGACTTAAATATCTACGTGGAACTCCCCTTAACTGGTTTAGAAAAAAAATCCTAGGCTCTTTTGACAAGTTTTCACAAATCTCAAACTATGCTATCAATTCTAACAAATCAATAATTTTTCCTCTAAACCCTCTTGGTTACAAAGAATTTTTCATACCAAAAACAAAGATCAGTTAATTATTCACTTAAATATTTGGGCATAAACTTTACCCACCCCCAACAGGAACTAATTAATAATCTGTATAAAACATGGTCTAAAGTCATGGAAGATCTTACAAGATGGAAAAAAAATAAACCTAGCCCTCCTCTCAAAAGCAACTATTATAAAAATGAATATCCTGCCCAAAATTCTTTTCCATTTCTTTGCCCTTAATCAAAACATTCCAAATACTTTCTTCTCGAAAATTAATACTACATTGGGGACATTTATTTGGTACCCTAAAAATGTCAGAATTAGTTACACTAAATTAACATTTCCCAAAGAAAAAGGAGGCCTGGCGCTTCCTGATTTTCTAACATATTACCATATAATAAATGCCAGCCGTATTATATAACCAACTACCATCCTTCAAATAAAGTGTGTAACCCCTTATGGATAAAAATCTACAATTAACACTTAAATGCATCCAATATCAGTCCAAGAGCAACCATCTTCCTAAACTATAAAACTCTCAAAGAATATAAAATTCACCCTATATTAATACAAAATATCACTGGGTTTCAAAAGCTCACAACACCTCTTGGCTTAAAAAATTCCTTAATGATGGCTCAACCAATCCAATTAAATCCCAACTTCAAATTGAGTAACAACATGTTAAATCTGGACAGCTACCCTCTTATCAAGAACTGTACAGTATGGGACTTCTATAAAATTAAAGACTTACCATTTGAAGCCATTATAACTTCATTGGCAGTCAATAAAAAATACTATATAATTATTAAACAAATACTATACCTAATATCTCTGGTTACAGATAAGATTGAAGTTGCCCCTTCAGAATTTCAGCTCTATCAGCAACTAATAACCCAGCTTCTATTAAGGACTGAAATGCTTTCTAATGTCTATAAATTAATAACAAAAATAAAACACCAAGACAATTTTCTATTCTCTAAATACTGGGATAGCCAAAACAAGGAATTAACACCTGGCCAAAAAATGGAAGCAATTGACGTAATAAAATTAATCCCTTTCAAAAAGTTGATATATACTCAGTTCATGATAAACAATAACGCCTATCATACGCCATTATTTCTGAGTAAAATTAACCCAAATACTTTGCCTTTTTGCCCAACCTGCCCCAATTCAGTAGCAGATACAATCCACATATTTTGGTCCTGTAAAAATGTGTACAAACTATGGTGCTCCCTAAGAGCACAACTTGAGAAAATGGGATATATGAAGTCAACCCTATCCTGGGAAATGGCAATTTTGAATATATTTCCTAGTCCCTATAAGTATGAGATTAAACATATCACTGTGACACTATGTGCACTACTCAAAACCTATATTACACTAAACTGGTTAGACAGATCCAAAACATCTTGGAAGGAATTTAAGTCTATGGCTATCAAATATGTTTTGGCAAGTAAACTAAAGACAACAAGCAAAAAGAAAATAAACTATTTCCAGAAATACTGGAATAACCTTATAGAAATTCTTAAATAATATCGCTTCTAGTTCTAACCTTCCCATCTCTTCTTCCTCTTTTGGTCGTGTCTTTACTTTCCTTTCACCTAATATCCCCATTTCCTTTGGTGTGTTAACCTTGGTTCAGATACTTCTCATTTTAAATCCTCATCTCCACTCTAACCCATGAAAGATCATAACAAAAGCCCTATTACCACACTCTTTAACCCTAGTGTCAGTAGAAATGACCAATTTCTCTAAACTAGCACCCCCTTACTTAGTGACAATCGAGTGTATATAATGTATATAGTTAAAACAAATAGATTTTAGGTATACGTATACATATCACATATGAGTACTAAATATGTGAAATTGCAAATATTTCCTTTCACTATCCTATGTTAAACTATAAAACACTTGCATAGTGAGATTACTTATATCTCTGGTAATTGTTAGCTGATTGTATATGATATCAAACCAGTACTACTAATTCTATCCACTTTTTTCTTTGTGCGTCCTAAAATTGTATTTGCATATTGTAAAAAATGCAATAAAAATCAGATTACAAAAAAAAACTAAAGTTAAAAAAAAAATACAATGCTGTCTTGTGACAGTGTGTTAAAACACAAGCTCCTACCTTTAAACTTTCCTGAACATGAAAGTGTTATTAAACAATTTTTAAAATGGAAGTCTCCCCAAAGAAACTTATCTGGCCAGCAAAGAACACCACATGCTGAGCATCGATCCCTGATGCCTCAGAGGAGTGTACTCTTCTGTGGCAGGAAAGCTCTATAGTGCTTTGCATCCAACCTTAATTTTTTTTAGCCTGTTCAGTTCAAGCTTGACTGGGTGTGTGGAAGGTGCCTTGAAGCTTTGAAAGCTGGCCGGCTGTTGTATCCTTGGCAGGATGCAACATATACAGCTAGGGCTACTGCAACAGGGATCGATATGGTGAACATCAAATATTTCTTGTGCACTTAGAACATGAGTATGACATAGGAATAGTTATGTAATACTTGAAATGCTGTGAAAATTCTGAAAAGCCAAGGTCTTACATTTGAACTTCACTTTACAAAACAAAGCAAACCTTGTACTACCTCACAGATGGGTGGTTACCATCAAAATGCATTCAGAAACAAGAACAACAAATAGATGCTTTGAAAGCTGCATCAGAACTCTGGTCAAGCAATACATGCAACAGAGCTGGAGCCACTTAGCAGGCATTTGCTCATGCTCTCTGAGGACTACTGTTCAGACAGAAACCTTGATAGGAAGCATTCAAATGTGTTCATAAGATATAGGCTATTTTTCCCCCAAGCGGGACAGTCTTAAGTCAAGCTGCAGTGAGAATTGTTATTTTTCTCTGTAGATAATGGAAGCTGAACAAAGCCCACTGATCTGACAGGCAAAACTGCCACCATGGCTCACTTAAAGATGTTATGAGGAATTATGAAGAATCCCAAACTTCGTGCATCGCTGCTTGAGTTGCAAGATAAGAAGGACTGTAGCGTATTAGCCGTCTCAAACATCCTGTTCTTTTGTAGGTTGATATTACAAGATGAGCTGTACTTTCCTTTAAGGTTACATGTATTGAAAAGCAGCATTGCAGTCTTTTATATAGAGGAGCCCAAAGTCCTGATGCACTGTTCTTGGTATATTCCACTGAATATACTGTGGGAGGTCCATCACCCTTCTCTGGAATAAATGTTTAAATGAGGTGATATTAATTTAACTCATTGCTTTTCTATATGGTGACTAAGTTATCTTCCCCAGCTCACCCAAGACATGATGCAGCATTATGTAATCCAGTTTGTTTTATCTGAATTTTTTTTAGTGGGTAATGCTCTGATACACTGTTAGCCTATTTGATATATTCCAAGATCTGTAAAAATATGTCATTAATTTCAAAATTTACTACTGCATTCGTTCTGTTTAATAGAAATGGTAATAGAGCAGTTAGAGGTGTGCTGTAGATTATTTGCTAGGACTGAAGTTATTAACCATCATTATATAGCTATAAGCTTATTCAAAGTGAAGGGAAATGACAGGGAAAAAAAATCTTGCATGCAGTGGTAATGTTAGGGTTTGTGAAGCAGCAGCAGCCATTTGAGAACTCTTTGAAGAGATTAAGTTTTGGACAAATTGTAGTCTACTGCTTCTGAAATTAGAATGGGGATCCCAGGTTTTTCGGGTCTAAAGTAAAAAAATAATAATAATAACTGCTGCAGCTTGAGTGTTATGGCTGTGTATCCCCTGCCCTTCCTGAGCTATGGGTCATTGTTTGTGTATACCTGCAGGGCTAAGTGCAGTATGGAGTTACTTTGCATATGTTTGTACATTAGTATCCTAGTTGAATTCGCTTTATTTAAACCTTATATGCACATTATAGTATCTGAAGAAACATTTCCACAAATAATATTCATTAGTTAACTGGGTGGTTTAGTTGATCAAAGATTCAATCACAATCTTGCAATTGAGGATGAATGAAAACTGTGTACAAGTGGGTGAAAATAGAGCCCATTACAATCAGTTAACATAAATGAAATGCATAAGGAAGTAATATCACAATTCAGAAACAGAAGGCTCATATTAATTTGATGCAGAGAAGCCAGATTATGCTCATCAGCAGTCTACTTCCAACCAGTGGGCATGCATCAGGGGTGGTCCAAGATTTTTACATTTTGCCCCACCCTCTGGTGTGTGCCCCATGATAGCCCATGGGAGGCACATGCATTGGGCATCTGTGCTGCACGACATTTGACTTCTACAAGTGGTTAATGTCAACAGGCCTGCTTCAGTCATCCACAGGACACACAGTTGGGTTGTCTCCACCAGGGATATCAACAGCACACATATACTCCTAAGTGGATGCACTCCACCCACCTTTAAATGAACTTGCCTATCATCCCTGTTTGCACCATCAAGCAATGAAGATGCTATTCTATCTTCAGTCACCTGAGCTGTAATCAGGGCTTTATTCTTCTCTTACTGATACAAACTGAACAGTACATATTAGTGAAGCACTTGCATAAATTGGCACAGATTATTGGTACGTTGAAAAAGTACAACAGTGAGCATTGCTTCTGCTTTCTCTTCTATATGTATAGACATGAAGCAAAGCAGTGGATGTTCTCCACATTTATTTTATGATGCAGAGGGAAAATCAGAGGTTAGCTAGAATGAATGGGTGAAGTATAATGCAGAGGAGAGTAAAGTGGTAAAACATGCAGAAAGGAGGAATAATAGGCAGATGATCTTTGGACCATAAGATGCCTAGCCATATACACTGTTTAAGTAGACACACTTAAGGGGTTGCCGGCTTTCAGGTATGTAATAATGCTCACCTCCCCAGTTGATCAGGACTGTACATAACACTGGTTTAAATTTATCTCTTACTCCTCAAGATGTAGCATTAAAGGTAGCCAAAGTAGTATTTTGACTCATAGTGGTAATATTCCACACCTTATCAGCACTTGTGAATGGTTGTCTGACTGCTGCCCTCTAAGGTAGTAGGGGGGGGCTTATCTCTGCACCTCAAGGCCTGGAGGTCCATCACCCAAGACATGTGAGTGCAGAAGATCATAACCAGAGGCTATTCAGTTTCCTTTCTTTTTTAGCCTGCCATTCAAAAAGCCTCCTAATGTTTTATCCTCAAAAAGAAAAGAAACGGCTCTAGAAATAAAAGCTACTGGATGAGCAAGTCATCTAGGAGGTCCCACCAGATGAACACAGATCTGGAACATAAGATTCTTTTGGTGCCAAAAAAGAAGAGGGACCTCAGGCCAGTTTTGGGCCTCAACCATCTCGGTTAGTATGTCAGACAGATAAGGTCTAGATGGTCACTGGTACAGTCCATTCTCCTGTTGTTGAGAAAGGATGACTAGATATGCTCAATCGACCTTTAGGATGCATGCTACCACATAATTATGGGCAGGCACTCCAGAAGGTTTCTCCACTTCTGGCTGGGATCCAGTTATTTCCAATTCAGTGTCCTGTTCTTGGTCTCACCACAGCCCCCCAGGTGTTCAAGTTTTTGGCAGTGGTCACAGCTCATCTCCAACTGCAAGTGTTCTGGTGTTTCTGTACCTGGATGACTGGCTAATCTCCACCCACCACCAGGAATCTTCTCTCTGCCAGGGAGTCCTTGCTCTCCACTCAGTATTACAGTGAACTCAGACAAGGCTAAATTTCTCCCTTTTCAGACAAAATTTATAGGTGCTCACCGGGATACAAGATAACAGTTTGCAAGACTTGCACAGAACAGGTTGGTTACCCTCCAAATACAAGCATTACAAGTCCTTTCCTGCAAGATGCCACCAGAGAGATTGATTCTTTGCCTGGTAGGATCAATGGCTGCTTCCATTACCCTGGTCCCTCTAGCCAGGTATCACATGAGTTCTTCAGTGGACACTTTCAGTGCAATGGTCCATCAGACCATGAATTTCCAAATCTAACAAATGTGCAAAACACACGCTAGTGGCACGAGTTTTGGAAGGCCCCAAGGTCACTCCTTTGTTGTTCTTGCTCTCACATCCACTGTGACCACAGACACCTCCCAGCTTGGGTGGGGGGCCCTACATGGGTAGGACTGTCAAAGGTATGTGGTCCAATTCTGAGGCCAGTCTTCATACAAGTATTCTGGAGATGAGGGTGGTCCTAGCATTGCAGACCTTCCAGGGTTGAGATCCATTCAGCAGGACATGCCAGTAGTCTGGTACATCAACAAACAGGAGTGAACATTCACCTACCTCTTATGTTGAGAGGCAACAAGATTTTGGCAATAGGCAATATCTTCTGACTGCTTTCTGGTAGCAACACATATCCTGGGGAAATCCAGTGTTTTAGCAGACAGGTTTAGCAGTTCTATCCTTCAGCCTTACTACTGGTCCTCAATTTGATATTGACAGAGCAGATTTTCTGTTGATTGGGTCAACTGTGTTGCAATATTTTTGTCTTACCTCATGACATGAAGTGCAGCAGATATTTTGCCCTGATCCCTCAGGAGGGGCAGTCACCTAGAGATGTTCTGACTCGCACATTGTGTCCCCTAGGATTATTCTGTATGGATTTCCTCATCCCAAAATTCTTATAGAAAGCCTTGGATAGGAAAGCCAAGGTCATCCTCCTTGCTCCTTTTGGGCCTCAACAGGTGTAGTTTCCCTTCCTATGGCCTCATCTAATAGACTCTCCTTGGGAGTTGGATCCTAATCCAGATCTTCTCTTTCTTACCTGTCTGGGATGCCACACCCAGACATTCAAGCCCTCAAGTTAACCACTTGGTTTCTCCACTTTCAATGATGGATTGTCAAGTCCAGGCTTTCCTCCCAAGTAATCCACATTCATACTTAATCCTAAAAATCCACCAGAAATATTTACAAAAGCAAGTGGAAAGGGTTTTCTGTTTGGGCCTCCCATAGGAATCTGCATACTTTTTCAGCCCTTCTTCCAGTCATTTTAGATTTCCTTGCTTCCATTTTTCACAGTGGAGCCATCTGTGAGTTCAAGGTGGTCTTCTTCTCTGCAGAGAGTCATTTGGAGAGCTCCTTTGGCAAAGCCCTCTGGAAAAAATTCAAACCTCTGTTCCTTCCATTAAATTATCCATAGGATCATAGGAAGCTACTAGGCTATTGGCCCTGAGGCCCTTACAAGACTAACCAAGAATTTAGCCTATGTTCCAATAAGTCAGCACCCTATGCCACTGTCCAACAGGGACACGTGGAATCTCAGGGGGTGTATTTTCTG
Organism: Protopterus annectens; assembly: GCF_019279795.1. Taxonomy (NCBI): domain Eukaryota; kingdom Metazoa; phylum Chordata; order Ceratodontiformes; family Protopteridae; genus Protopterus; species Protopterus annectens. The sequence goes on along the minus strand of NC_056733.1, from coordinate 1,821,302,831 downwards.
TTCTCCATCCACTTATCCAGGTTGTGCTTAAAAGGGGTTAATGAGGTACACTTCTTTACATGGAGAGGGACTCCCTTCCACAAAAGGGGGAGTCTCTTGGACACAAATCTGTCCCAGCAACAAGTCCTATTGATGTCACAGACCAGGTTGAGGTCGCGCATGCAGGTTACTCGAGTGGAGCTTGACTTGCAGATATGCAGCATTCCTATCAGGATGGGGTCTGAGATTGCTTTGTATGCCAGACAGAGGTCACCTCTGAGGAGTCTGTAGGAGACTGAGTAGAGGGTAGATGTTTGAGGCCCTGGATTATTCAGGTGGGGAACCTCTGTGGTCTCTCCAGCTTCTGCATGTGCTTTGTGAGGTACATGCCGAAAGGGGCATTGTACTCAATAATGTGTCTTACAAGGGAAGAATACAGGGATGTTATGACCACCTTGTCCCTGGATGAGATACCCTTACTAATGAGATGGGCCATGTAGAAGGCTTTCCATACAATGGTGGCAAGGTGGACCTCAAATTTCTGGCTTGGAAAATGTTGGTTTTGGTAGCAGTTACTCCAACTCAGACAGCATTGTTAATGCAGGCCCTTTCTTGCAAACCTCCTTACTTGATCTTTCATAATGATAGAGTATCCTTGCAAACTAACCCATCCTTTCTTCCAAATGTAGCTACAGAGACTTCAATAAATCAATCTGTCTTCCCTAATTTTACCAACAAAAGAGGGTACATTCTGCACTTGTTGGATGTGTATTGTTAGCTCAGTTTCTACCTACACTGTATAAAGAAGATAAGAAAGTCTGCTCTCTCTTTCTCAACAGCCAAACTGGGGCAGGGAGTGTCTAAACTAATTATTTCTAGATGGTAATCCAATTGAGTCTCATACATATACAGAGAGAGAGTCATGGCTTTACCCAAACCCATCAAGGCTCATTCAACTAGATCTGTGGCTATGTCTACCACCTTCTTTTCAAGAGCCTTCCTTGATATTTGTGCTACAGCCACTTTGTGCAATGTGCTTGCATTCATTTCTCATTATAAATTGGATTTGCACTCCAGAGATGGGGCTGCTTTTGATTCAGCTGTCCTCTGGGATACCATTCCATGAGACTTCATGAGGGTTTCATTAGCTGGGGACTGTCCCATCTGTTGAGGAACAGACAGAAAAAACAGTATCAGATGCAAAAGTCCTATAAATATCATAACGATAAAGCTGTGTTGTCTACTTCTGTCCTTCCTCAATTTTGTCCTACTTCCACCTTCCATTGTTATTTATTTTCTTCTGGTATGACCATTCTACTTTTTCCTGGAGTCTCTTCATATGCTGTTCAAGCTCTATAGCAGAGTTTGAGCTACCTATTAAATTTGAGTTCTAGTCAAAGAGAGGGTCCTTGGTCCGTTATGAGCACTTGTGCAAACTTGATCTGAGGTAATTTCAGGGCCAGGAGGTGATTATGGACAAGGGGAGGTACCTGAGCTTTGGATCTAAGCCTAGAGTGGCTGAAGACCCATCTGTTGAAGAAGGACAAACCTCTATCATTATGGTAAGTACATAACTTTTATCTGCTGACTCCATCTATGGAGGATGAAGTCTAACATCAAGAACCCCCTTGTTTGGTGGGTCTGTGATTGGGTTCATCTTTTTATCTATTCCTCAATGGTGTTTTCTGAAGTTTCCACACTTGCAAAATACACATTGAAATCCCATGCATGCAGTGATACCATGCTCTGTTGCAGAACTGTACACCAATATTCTGAGCATGACCGTTCTTTTCTGTTGCTTGAAGAATGCATCTTTATCATGACATTTATATTTAAAGCAGTGAAACATTTTAAGAATTTATGCATTCATTTAACTGAAAAATTGCCAAAACATGGAGTGCTATTGTCTCAGCTGTTTAGGAAAGAAATATGACTTGAAACATTTCTATAACTGCCAGAGGTACAACCCAACCAACTACATGAGACATTTTAGGGAGAAACTCTTAGCCTACTTCACTAACATGTTGGTAGAAGCAGATGAAAGTTCCTCACACAGGGATTAGTAAGATAGTCATTTTACAGAATAGTGTGAGAAAAAGAATAAGTCTCTGCCAAGCTCTATAGTGGCAAGTTCATTAAGAAATGGCTATTTAATCCCAGTGTTTGGCAAATTTCTCCTCAATTAGTGAGGGTTCAGGCTGCAACTCGTCACAATCTACTGTGGGATTGTTAGGGGCCCACAGGAAATGCATCATTGGCTTTCAACCAGTGGGTTGTGTATCATGATATTGACCTCATCCACTCTGTGGTTGTGTAGCCAAAGGTCACTCATGACCAACCCAGTCACAGTGAGTGACCCCTTGAATTACTTGTCCCCAAGTCAATTGCCATACGAGAAGCTAAGGCCTTTTGTCATCAGGTGTCCCAAATAGCAGGGTGGCCACTAGGTCTTCCAGCACTTGGATTCATGTTCATGCCTTTAATTTCAAGCAAATGTTTGAAGACCGGTTGGGGGGTGCAGGAAGGCATGCCCATGGCAATAGAAGATTGCAGCTTTAAAGAATATAGCCTAATGCAAGCACTTAGCCTAGTGAAGTGAGGGCTTTTCATGTCCCTGTGCTACCCAGTCAACCAACCATGGACTCTAGCCATCCTGTCTAGTACCCATCTTTCTCATGTGCCATCCCAGTATTTTGGTTCTGTACAAACTTGTCTTTGCTAGAGCTGAAACAGGGCAGGGGACTCCTCCCTATTATAAGTCTGAGGATGTACAGGTCATCTCCTTGATATTTAAGGATAATTACGCTTCCCCATCCTGCAACTTACCTCCCCCTAACCCCGGCTGACTTACCCCCTTTGAGTCTCATGAAGTTCTGTATGAACTGACTTGTCTTATTACCTCCACGCAGAAAAAAATGAGTATGTGAGGAAGAATACGGTGGTGCCTTGGGTCATTACCCCTGTGGTGTCTGTCATTAAATATACTGTTTATGCATCCTGTAAGTACCTACACACACTTCAAGCCACTGCCAAGAAAGTCTCTGACTTAGTGGAGTAAAATTCTCACCAGATATCTTTGGCCCAACTCCTCTGTGATGCCCTGTGTTCAGCACAGAATTACAGGATTCTCAATATTTTGGATAGGATGGGCAAACAACATTCTCTTCTATGTTGGGTCTTGGCACCCTCTGCTGTTTCTCCCCTGTTCAGATACCATTCCTCCATAGTGGATCAGGCACTAGAAAAGCTATCCTCCATACTTCCATCTGCACTGAAGAAGGAGGAATCGGTTAAGACCGTCTTTGGTTTCCATAATGAGCTCCTGCATGGCCTGCTATAGTTTGAACTGTGCTGATATGGTTATGGCCAAATGCTCTGGTATTCACCTAGTCAGTATCCTGTGGCTGTCAGGCTTAGGCAGTCCTTCCTGATTCATCTTTCAAGAGAATTTTTACCTATCTACCCTTTATAGAGCTTAATCTCTTGAAGAGGAAACAGGAATCTCTACTGTGGAGACCTCTTTAATATCCCTTCAGCCTCTCCACGTCCTTTGAAACCTAGCCAGACTAACAATTAGAACAAGCTTCCTCACAGTCCAGGGAAGGCACTCAGCCACGGAGCAGTCTCTCTCTCTGGTGCCAGCCAAATTACGCAAGATAGTGACCCTACTGGTCATGCCTACACTTTTGGGCTACCCTTGGTGGGGATTCTCAAGTTTTTCCAGACTTGCAGAACTATAGCCACACCAAAACCAGTGGATTCTGGATGTGGTTATGGGCAGCAAGGTTTGGGTTTCAGTTCCCCCAGAAGGAATTCGACAAAGAGATTACACAGTCTCTAGAGAGAGCTGACCCAGAATGTCCTTCGCAAAGGGCTATTAAGACCCCATTTCTTCTTAAATGAGGCAAAGTGTTCTGCATCTTTCTGGTCCTGAAAGGGATGAAAAGCTTCCATCCCATTTTGGACCAAAGTGACTTAAAGGAGCGTATGTGCTACATCAGGTTTCAGATGGTGATTGTACAAGGGGTCATGTATTTGCTATAGGAAGGCCCCTAGATAATGTTACTTCTGGACATGATGAATGCCAGGCACATCAGTGTTTGCTGTCCATGTAATGTTTCTATAACTGACTCTGGCAAGCACCACCTTTCAGTGCAAAGTATTGCCATTTGACTTTTTTCTGCAATGACATGCTGGCAATGGTAGAAATTCACCCCGGGGATCACATCAGTCACCCAGCTAGACAGAGGTCCAGGGAAGTAAATATTGTGGGAAGAAATAGCCAGGCAATTTTTATGGATAGGCTTGTATAGGCCTTAGGGCTGATAGCCTAGTACCAACCTATGAATTATAGAAGTAGGATCTCCATTTGTTTCCTTTCCCAGATGACTATTTCCTTGTGGCATTCTCAAGGCATAGCCTGGTAATCCCTGCAATAAACAGTCCCCTTCTGAAGTTCCAGGGGGTGATTGTAAACTGGGAGAAGTATTGTTTGATTCCCATCTGAAGACTGTCATCACTGGATCAGTTGGCCATTCTCTGTTCCTGCCAATGGAGAGTAACCAGAGTCATTAACTTGTATTTACAGTGAGAATATTGTAGAGGTTCCAAACATGGATCCTACTGCTGCTTCTGGATTTGACCACTGCAATATTGCCATCTGCATGCATGAGAATGTAAATGATGGAGTAGATACTGAGTTGCCAGTGGCTGCAGAGTCACCATATACTTGAAGAACTTGTAGTTTTGGATCCATATTGTTATGCCCTAGAGTGATAAAAACTCCCTATGAAAGACCATCTTTATTCCTGCAGTTAAACTCATCACGGGTTCTAATGATGGATGTTTCACCCACAGGATAAAAAAACACACCTCATTTCTTTATTTCAGCAGATCATCCCATAGAGGATCTTTACATCAGTCAGTTGCACATAGCAACCTTCATGCCTCTCCAGATAATGGCACAGTTGTGATGGCCCTAAGGAGGACATTGGATGAGGAAGCTGCTTCTTTGGCTCCTCCTAATCCTACCTGAAATCAAGTTCTTCTTGTATTACCTTATGTGCAGCAAGATTGTGCAAGTCTGGCACTGGGTGACATTCTTGGTAGTTCATATCCTGGAGTCCCTCATTAGGCCCTTTTCTGAAATCTCTGATTCAGCTTCCTTGTCTGATTTGGTTCTCCATGAAATGGGGATCCTCAGACCTTATCCTATCTGCTGTTCAGGAGAATTATGTTCTCCCCTCTTCTTTGTTCAGCAGAGCAAGTGGGTGCATTTTTAGTCCATCTCCTTTTCATCCTGTGGAAAAGGAGATTCTTGTATGCATTACCACTGATTTTATTTGGAAAATTCTGGAAGGAAATGCCAGAACTGATGCTTGTCACCATCTGCTGATGGTAGTGTCATTTCCATCCCTCTATTTCCTGGCAGTACACAGCTCTTCTGGTCATGACCAAAGGAGTCCACTATAGTTGGGGTATCAACTAGTTACCCTATCAGGACCCTGCTTCTGTTACAGATTCTCTGATCCCATTTGACCTTCTGTTCAGGATGTCAGACATAACTGAGGCTACCTGGATGTTTTTTTTTCTCCCAGAAAGCATACTCTGCCTGGTTGAAAACATTTTTAATTTTGGTAAAGCAGTGCTTGATACTGCAAATGTTGATCACTTTTTGTAAGTGATTTTAACCTGTCTTATAGGGATAATTTGGACTTCATTTTTTTTAGTCAGGGTGCTTGTGTTAACTATTTTGTTCCACCAAGGAATCATAAAAGCAGTATTATTGCCCAGTATTGATTTGTTAAACAGTTCCTTAAGTGGGATACTATTTCACCCACCTTTTGAAGCATTCCTCCCTTCCCTGGGTATTGAACTCTCAGATTAATAGACTTTCTTACCACATTCAAACTAACCCCTTTGAAGGTTGTGTCTTGTAAATGCTCTGCCAGGTGACAATAACCTTGGCTTGCAGGATCTGAATTTCAGGCCATCATATATAATGACCATGTCTGGCAGATAAAGTTCAGTAATCTCTGAGGGACAGCCTTGCATGTCCTTCTAAAAGTGGTTTTGAAAGTATCCTTTAACCAGTCCACTTATCAGCCTGTTTTCAGAAGTCATGACAGTAGTCCTTTGCTACAGATAGTGAAAGCCTTACAGTTGCCAAGCAAATAGATTGCCAACTGCCTTCAGGCAACTTGCTACCTGTTGAAAAATGCTACATTCAAAGGCCAGTCAACTAGAAGCATGGCTACTTCAAGGATGTCCCTATTATAAGCATCTGTGCCATGTCTTTTCTAGACTATGGCTCCAGGAGTTGGTTGTCTTTTCACATCTTAATACTACTGACTTCATCCTTCTGTGGTGTCTTGCCTTTTGGATGGTCACCAACTTCTTTCATCTTGATGGAATTACTGTTTGTAGACTCATCACATACTTTGATCCACCAAGGTGAGTCCATGATATTAGGCATGTTCTTACAGCATCAGTTTATAAGGAGAACCTCCTTGGTGGGTCCGAGATACCCTACTGCTGTTTCCCTATGCTTGGATGGTCTGTTCATTTGCTGTGGATGTTGACATTCTGTATAAGTTGTGCAGGGATGTAACTGTCTTTTAGTTATTAAATGTATGGGTTTTGCATCTCTCTCTTTGTGCCACCCTATCTGCTGAACATTGGCCTCCTCTAAAGTGAGTGTTAACCCATTCATTCTCCATTGGTGGTAGCTGAATCAGGTAAAAGCTAGCTAGAGGGAGTCGTCATCTGGAGAGGTATGAAAGTTGCTATGGGCCCTTGGCCATCCAGGGACCATCGGCCTTTTGCCACATTCCCAGTGTGACCACCTAAAACAGTAGCACAAGATGATCTGCAGGGGAAGGGCCTATCTCACTATTAGTCCTCCAACTATCTCAGCCCCTGCTGCAACCATTTCTCTAATCTGTATTGGCCTTGCCAGATGCTCTTATCATGATCAGCCATGGCAGTTTTCTGATGAACTCTTACCTCTCTCTCTGTTGGCCGATGTCGGTGGTCTCATTAGTGAGTGCTTCATATGCACCCCCACACACTATATAATATATACACACACTGAGCAAGATCTTCCAAATGGGACTTGGGCATGCCAGATCTGTCCATGGTCCTTGGTTAAAGCTTTGTTATTTGGAAGCCTCCATTTGCTGGTGGTGGGCATCCAAAAGAGACCACCTGTCCTTCCCATCCTTTATGGTCAAGCCAGTGTCAGACACTCATTAGCACCTTTCCCCACTTACAAAGTGCATTTTGGGCTTTATCAAACTGTCCCATGGTGTCAGGCAAGTTTTGAATCATAATTATTTTTCTTGATTTGTATGAAGTGTGTCTTCTCAGTGTTTGGGAATGAACTTGGTGTACTCTGGGGTTCGGTGTGTTCTGGTATGACTTGACATTACAGCATGCTCTTTTATAGTGCATATGCCACCAAGTGCAGTGCCCAGAAGCTTCAGAGAAAAAGAATACCAAACTGGAATGGAAGAGTGGATGAAATCAATTATATACCCACTAAACAGGATTCCTCCTTGGAGCATCTTCTGTGATAACAATTGTTTATTTATTTTAGGCCTTTGTACTTGTTAGATAAATGTCACATGACTGCAGTATCTTGAAATGTGATTTCTTACAGACCTTACTTTAGCCATTAGGTTAGTGCATTATGTTTGTGTATGGATCATTTGTTTTCTGCCTCTGAAGACTGACATAATGATACTGTGGGTCTCTGCTTTGGCTAATATTTTGTACTAGTTTATACTGACTGATCTTTTGGGTTATCTGCTGAAATTTCAATGACTATATTTGTGATCCTCCATACTGCAGAACTGCAAATGAAAATGTGAAACCAGGGATAGTAAATGTGCCACTGCAGTATCTTGCAGCATTTTCCTTACATCCGAGTACAGAAATAATGCAGTTAGTATATGCAAACTGTGTGTGTGTGTGGGGGGGGGGGGGAGGTGGTGAGACAACTCCTTCCCCCTACTTCAGAGGGGCAGTAGGTTGAAGTAAATCTGCAAAAATGCTTTGGAATTCACTGTTTTAAGTGAAATCTCTCAATTTTCAGTGTGCCAAGACTCTTAGCATCAGGTCTTGCATCAGTGATAGAGAAATGATCATGTGTTTTCTTCAAGTCAAATATATTTTGATAGTGGCATGCATAATATTGGTGGCTCTTTAAAAGCTTGGAATTTCTACATTATGTTGTATAAGGAGTTTTACTCACACAAATATTGCCATTCGGTATGTTTTTCCTATAGACCACAGCTGAGGTAGTCCTTGCTAGTTGAACTTCTCTATCACAAAAGGCCAAGAAGATCCGCTAAAGATGATAGCCAGTGCATAAGAAAGTCAGTATTTTTTCAGTATCAAGTTTTCTGTCAGGGCTTGCTATTTTTAGAACAGGACTAATTTTGTGGGAAGTGTACTACTTGTGAAAACATTTAATTGTGTGGATAAGGTTTATAGATCAGGGAGGTTTTACAGGGCAGGAAACATTTATAGTGGAATTCTTGTCTACACTTCATGACAACTTACCTTCAGTTCTTTGTGTCGGCACTTCAGCAAAAGAGGTTTTCATATACTGCTTTTGCTTTACTTTTGAAAGGGTCTATGTGGGGAAGTGTAAGAGTATGTGCTGCTTTTTAACACTTGTCTGACAATTTACATTGCAACTGATGCATTCTGCAGCACTTACCATTAATCAGGCTTTATCCTTGGCTACAGCATGGATGTGTACTCTTCTTCCACCAAAGACTGTAATGAGCCCTTGCTGCCACCATAGACTCAAAGCCTCAGCCATTAGTGGGTACCTCTAGTGGCTAACACTTGCTCCTCAGATCACTCTTAGTACTCTGGGTTCCTGTAGTATAGCCCATGTGCCCATCAGGGGCTAGGGATCAACCACATCCTCTGTCTGTCCCAGTGTCCCATCAGGGACTAGGGCTCAACCACATCCTCTGTCTGTCCCAGTGTCAAGTCTAGGCATGGTAGAACCATCTTTTGGTCTGGGAGACACTCTGGAGATTCTTCTCTGGGAGTTGGGGAAAGAACCTCTTTCCATGGTTGAAGTACTATACCCTAGTCTATCTTCCAGGGAGGTACCTGCAAAGAAAACACAAAAGGCTAGACATTGCTCATCTGAAAATAGGTGTCTGCTCATAAAAATGATTTCCTTACATTAGCATAGAACTTATTGCAGGCCATTTATCCTGGAACTCAGAGATCCTTTTCAGAATGCAATCTCAATAAATTCCCAAGAAAATTTTGTCAGAGGATTTTTATAATTGACAGAGATAGGGCTGCTTCTCCTGGAGAGTCCTAAGACTAAAATTCTGATTCTGAGGAATGTTGGTCCTCTTCACCTCTTTTGGAGGAATTTTCCTTTCAGAAACTTTGCAGGATGATTGAGGTGATTTTGTTGGGACAAGTGGATGTTTCCTTGGACTGAGCAGATGTAGTATATTGCAAGTGGATGTGCCACATATTACACCCATCCCTCCTATTTTTGCCAGCCTTTGAGGATGTTTAATGTTGCCTGTAGTAACCCTGACTCTCAATCTTCAGTCCCCAAAAAGGCAGCTAGACTTTATAAATGATCTCAAGCTAACAAATTCTTGTTTTTTTCATCTTAGATCAAACCCAGATGCCATTTGACCTGTTTACCAGCTGTAAACAGACTCTTAGTCAATACTAATCCTTCTCCTGTGGATAAAGAACGTTTAAGGTATTGGACATATTTGATGAGACTTTTCTCCATTTCCACTTTAGCATACAGAATTGTTAACTACCAAACATGTGGAAGTTTATTCTTAGTAGTGTTGACAGTCTGAGAGAATACTCTGCTGTGCGTCCTTCATATGGTAGCTCTTATATGAATCCTATTATTTCTAATCTGTCCCAGTTATATAAACATGTTTGAAGAGTTTGTACGATTCTGCAGATACTGTGTGTAGGGTTACTGCTACAGATTTGTAAAGGCATGGCAGGGTGTGTAATGAAAAGTTTGTTTATGAAGAAAAGTCTGAATTTTTAAACTCTACATAAAGGATTTTTATTTGGCCTTTCTACCAACCTGTTCCTCAAACAATATGATGAAAAAAAGGAAATTAATTTGGGGTCTTTGATTTTTCAAATCCCCCATTACAAATCTCCCAAATATTCTACCCCATTAAAAGACAAAACAAACAAACCCTGCCACCTCCTGGCAAACAGGGAACAAACAAGACGGTAGGAAGAGAACAATAAAAAATAACAGGGATCCCTTCCAAAAGAAGGGGCAGTCTGTTCTTTACAGAATGATTGTGTCAGTATTCAGCCACACCCCTATCTCCCTAAATCTATCCCCAAAAACTGGTGCTCAATATTCCCTTTTCACAACAGATTGTATCAGACACTTTGGTTTTAAAAGTAGTTCAGAAGGGTTACAGTTGACACTGGATACGCATGCCACCTTTCAGGAGAATCCCCCCCCCCCCCCAACCAAATATTTTTTTCTCAGGTTCTTCATCTCTTGCTGTGACCCAGAGTCATAGAACCAGTACATTTATATCAAAGGGAAAAGGCTTCAACTCCAGAATGTTTCTTGTTCCAATGAAAGCTTTCATGGAGACCAGTTCCAGACTGTTCCTTTCTCAAACCTGCTTGTGAAAGTATCAAAATTCAAACTGTTGACCGAGTCTACCTGTTGTACGTCTCTTGAGTTTTGTGGTAACATTAGAGCTATAGGATGCTTTTCATCACATCCCCATAGCCACAGGCTTCATGAAATTTCTCATATTTTCTGTATTACCCTTTAGGTAATCTACAGCTCCAAGACATTTTGCAGTGTCTAGCTCCAGTGATAGCTCTTTATAGACTGCAAGGCATTCACTTTGCAGAGTCTTCCAATATGTAAAAAATAACTAACCTGGATTTCATTTCTCCTTAGTTGCTAAAAAAAAAATCCTCATCGACTATCACATAGGATTGTATTTCTGGGCTGCCTTCTAGACACTTCTGAGTAAAATGCTTTTCTTACGCAGGAAAAAGGTAGATTTTTTTTTTAATCTGGGAACTTTCCTGAGCTTCTCCGATCAGACTTCTGTAAAAGAATATTTCAGGATCTTAGGGTTCATGGTGTCTGATTCCTTTCACCAGGTTACATATGAGAAAAATCCAGTGTTTAAAACACATGGACCCACCATTCTCATTTTCATTCATTGGAATTTCAGATTCCAGTTTTGGGCTTTGTCAAAAAGGAACTGTAGTGGTGGTCTCCCCCTTTCTTCTCCTGACCTAAGTCAACCTGTAACTACCAAATCCTCAGATTTTACTTGTGGTGCATTTTCTTGTGATGGTAAAGGTGCAAGATCTATGCAATTCTTCATACAGATTAAAGCAGGTAAAAGTCAGTGATGTTGGGTGTGATCCATGCCATCTCATCTCATAATCTGTAGTCCCGAAGACCTCTATATGTGATTACAGACAACAATATTTTCTGTATTACCCTTTAGGGGAGTACTAGGTCTTATCCTCTGTGCAGACTGGCTATGTTGACTTGAGAGATAGTTCTACAGCACTCCTTAATCATTCAACTATCTTGCATTGAGTCAGAACAAAATGTAGTGGCAGACAAACTGAGCAGAACCAGGAGAGATCCTGATGAATGGAAGTTGAATAAGGGGGTCTTCCAGGAATTGATCCAGTTGTAATGCCTTAATAGATCAGTTCACTTCCTTTCATATATGACTAAACAAATTCTGCACCTGGATTCCTTGCATGGCCAGGGATGTTTCTTTATGCATTTCCAGTGACATCTAGGGTAATTCTGAAGATGTGGAAGGACTCCAAAAAATCATTATGGTGAATCCCTTTTGGTCAAGGCTGTGTTGGTATGATCTTATGGCATTGGCCAAGCTTCTTCGCAGATTGAATATACTCACAGAAGATAATGGAAGTTTGATACATCCTACTATCAAACAACTTATTAGCTAATACAAAACAAAATTCAAAGCCACTCAAAGGTTGGAGTAATCAGTGTTGTGCTAGTTACTTATAAAAGTAAGTTAGTATTACTAGTTCTTTTAAGTGAAAATAATATGCTACTATTACTTATTCCTTTTCTAAAAAAGTAATATATTACTAGTTACTAACTAAAGTAACTAGTTACTTTTACATAAGTATAGTTTATCAATTCTCATATTTACTCACATAATACTTGTATGTGAGGAATATATGCTTACTGCACATGAATACGAGTATATTAAAATTGTATACACAGTGTTACAATAATGATGAATAGCATTTTACAGTTTACTGTGTCCCATGGACTAGTCTTTATAGTCAGAGAGTCACAATTTAATACTTAAACCAAAGTACGCTCAGCCAGCAACACAAGACCCATAACAAGTTACAACCTATGAAATTTTCAACAATGTACATCAGGCTAATCTGCTAAAACTAATGCTGAGGATGTAAAAATGCTTATAGAAAATGTCATATAGACCTAAGAAGACTGTTAACACAACGCCAACCAAAATATCACTTTATATAGCTATTCACAATGACTACAGATTCTGTTGGCTGAAAGAAGGAGCAACTTTTCAAAGTGTTCGTTGGTGAGCCTATTTCTTCTTGCAGTCAGCACTTGTCCACCAAGACTGAACAGGCGTTCAACAGGTGCACTAGCTGGCAGAGCTGTATTAGTGTTCGGAAATATCTTCTTGACTGTAGGGTAACTGTTGAAAGAAGATATGCTGACATTGGCTGGCGTCAACTCTTTGAAGCTGAAGAAGCTGTCTTTGGCAGTTAATGATGACCCATCTGCAGGGTCATCCCATTTTTGCATGGCATTAGGGAGAAGAGCCTTGCCTCTGAGTTTCTGCTCTTCATTGTCTATTCATTACAAATGGAACTGTAGATGCACTATGCTAGCCAGAATGAGCTCTTCAAGCTCCAGAAGGTGATTGAACCGAGGCTCAATGCCTTTAGGAAGACCATCAACTAGTGGCACAACAAGCTTCACAGACTGCCTGACTTCGGACAACTTGTTTTATAGGCATGTAATGGTGGGGATCAAGATTCCCATGAAACTTTTCAGCTCTGACTGCAGGATGTTCAGAGCCATTGCCAGGGGCTGCATTGCTTGCACAAACTCAGCAACAAAGGTAATTTATGCAGGCCTAAAGATGGCAATTCCAATCTTTTCACATATCTCATTCAGCAAGCCTTCACCCTGAGTTGCAATGAGGTGAATTCTCTCCTTCACATAGAAAGTGGAATTCCGTCATGTCACATTGGGAATACTCAATGCCAGTTCACACTTATTTTGAGCCACCTCAGCAGCTTGGATGTTGCAACTAGCCTTGTTCCAAGCAGCATAGCATTTGGCCATGGTGCTTTGCATGATCTTTTTATACTGTGCATCATTACAAGCAGATTCATCATCTTGCATGGCAACTAGGTTCAATGTGTGTGATGCACATCTCAGATGGGAAGGCAGTGAACAGGTGTTCTTGCTTTGTCCTGACTGACTCAGCACGGCTGTCATGCTGTTGTAAATCACTTCACTATCATCATCCTCCTCCTCATCTTGGGACAGAATGCTTGTAGTCTCAGATCTCTCACATTCCGAGAAGACAGTGAAAGCCTTTACAAAATTGCTGCCATTGTCAGTAATTGGTGTACACACCTTTTTCTATCTTGTACTTGATGGGAATGCTCTCAAGAGTTGATGCTATAAGATCATATGCATGCCTCCCCTGTAATCTGCCGCATGACATAGCTGACTTTTCTTTTTTGAAGTGTGTCACAGTTGATCCAGTGGGTGATGACACCAAAGAAACTATGATTCTGATGGGTCCAAATGTCAGCCGTAATGTGTTGCATACTATCAACATTCATGCTGGAAGAAGCTGCAAGCATGTTATCATTTGTAAGCATATTCATGTAGAGATCATATATCTGCCAAATCTCTCCGGTTTTGCTTAAAGTTAAATCACTGTCTCAAAGCAAAATCTTTCTCACTGCATTATTAACACCACACACAAGCTTTTTTTTTAATCATCAACTCATATCACCAAATCTGCATGTTTTTGATTTGTTTCTCAAGTCAGTTATATATGCTGTAAAAGTTTCACCAGGCTTTTGATCTTGTGTGTAAAATAGTGCCTTTCCACTATAATATTAATTTGAGGGTTGCACATTTCTCTAAATTTACATTTTAAGCATCTTCCCGCATTTCAGCTTATACCACAATCCATATTCTTCCCCCCTTCTCTGCATAAACAGCAGGTGCATACACAAATTAATGTTCTCTCTCAGTGGCTTCTGACTCAGCTAAATGGAGCAGGGTAAATACTTTTGTATGTGCGTCTTTATCAGAAAAAGCAGCCTATATGAAAATATATTCTTGCTCAAATATACACCAGTTTTCAGGAATATTTTTTATCAAACACATGTGGATCAGGTTTGTGAAATCCTTGTGCCATGCCAAATAAGCGTCAAACACACACCAGGTACTTATAATTATATTCAGCTGTACAACAGACTTTGAAATAACTGTACTCTTTGAAAAGACTGTACTGTAATACTGCACACTTTAGATACTTTGAATAGCTTTAGTTAATGCAAAAAAGTAGTACATTGTGAAAAAATACAGTTTTCTCTTTTTTGAGCATTTTATACGATTTGGATATTGTTTTAAATGTTTTCGTAATTATTTCAAGTACTTTTTTCAGTATGTTGCAATTTTGAACATTTTGTTTATTCAGTAATTGGTTTAGAATGCTTTGTTTTCTATTCATTGATGGGAAAAATCATTTAAATGAGTTTAAGAACCTGGAAATATTTTCTAACCTGTTTACAAGTCATTTGAGCCACTCTTGTATATTCCTCCATTTTGGACTGTGTGCCTCATGGTTTTAAGAAATTTTGACTTTGGGTCCCATTCTGACAAAATGTCACTTGTCTTGTGTATTCAAATAAGATGATGACGCTTGGGGGTTCATTTAAGACATTTATTCCACACAAACACATCAGGATGGATGACTGGAACATAAAACTTGAACTAGCTGACTGACTGCTACACACACGCACATGCTTTCACTCCAGCTGATTACACAAAATGGCACTCTGCTTGCAAGTGCTCAGTACTTTTTATGCATGTGCCCACAAACTACAGTGGCTTGAAAAGTACAGCACACTGATCTATACTCCCTGTGTTTGAGTGGGTTTCCTCCCACATTCCCAAAACATGCTGTAGGTGAATTAGACATTTTAAATTGGCTTTAGGTGTGAGTGCGCCTTCTGAAGAAGGTTGAGCACTGGGTTGGTAACTCAATAATGAAAAACTCCACTGCTACATGTTCTGCAGATTGATTATCCCTAATGGGCACAGCCGAAAGGAGAAGAAGAAGACTAGTCTATATCTAGAGAGTCACAGATAATAATTAAACCAAACCAACCAGCAGCACAAGACCAATAAAAACTTATCACATTTTGTCTATTTTTTCAACAACTAAAAATGTAAACCTGAAAAGAATTTTCAATAGAACATAAAATATTGTCAAGACAAAAGCTGGTTGATCATAGATCCACTTGAAGAGTCCTGCTTGGTGCAGTGGGTTGGGGCATCGGGTGCTCAACTAATGAGTTTGATTCTGACTGATGGTATGAAGAACCAATGCCATTTATTATACTGTAAGGTAAGGATATGATCCCCAGAAGGCTAGAATTGTCCCAGTGTTAGGGATGTTTTAGTGGGTGAGAGTACCACAGTACTAGAACAGGGCTGGAGTCTGGTTATCATTAGCTTTCACCAGACTAATTATAATGATCTATTATGAATGCTATGATTTGTGCCAACTTTAAGATGTTCTTCATTCCACATTGCTGCAGTCCTAACAATTGGGTAGTCCGCTGTCCAGTCGGCCCGAATACCAAAGTATATGGCTGATGTCGGTCACGGCGCATTAGACTGACGTCAGTACGTCAGGGTACTAATGCGCATGACCGACGTCATATCCTCAGTCTTTTTTGCCGCATGGTCCGATGCAGAAGCAATTTTGCGAGTGCAGGTTGGCGTTCTGAAAGTTTCTGAGGCCAGAGTTTCAGACCGAATCAAAGTTGGCTAAGTACCCCGTTGGGGAATATTTTGGTTTTTTCTTGCCTCAGTATTTAACCGGATGTCAGAAAAAGTGAATAACTGTATTTCTTGTGGGAAACAGATACCTCATAGGGATTACCATACTTTGTGTATACCTTGTTTAGGGCCTGAGCACGACGTTGTTGGATGCCGCTCTTGTGCTAGATTTAACAAACGCACTATTAAGAGAAGGTTAGACTGTGCCAGGTTAGTGTTTGGGAAGCGTTGTAATTATAAAATGCCGTTGGATGCTCCGGCCCGGCTTCGCTAAAACGCAAGGACAAAGCAGCAAAGCCTAGAGTGGAAGAACCGACAGTCCCAGACGTCGGTTCTTTAGAGGGCTCAGTGGAGCCGGAGGTTTTGCCAGGTGTTTCTTTGGAGTCTCAGGGAGAGACTTTACTGTTACAGGATGTATCCTCTCAGGAAGTAGGCCAGGCTGAGGGGCTTCTCAGGTAGCTGTTCTTCCCTCTCTTCCTAAGGTGGTTAGAGCCTCACCTTCTGTTTCCAAGGCTTCTTTGAGGGGCAGGCCAAGTTTTGCTTCAGTGGGGGTTTCTCCTAGTGCTTCAGGGTCTTTGCCTAAGAAACATATGCTTAAAATGGCAGAGGATTTGATTACTATGATAAGGGGTTCTATGCCCCCTCCTGATAAGAGGCCTAGGGTGGAACCTGAGTTTGAGAGTTTTGAGCAATGCTCGGAGGCTTCTGAGTCTTCGGCTGAAGACTTGCAGGAGTACCCTCCTTATTCTGATTCTGATGTGGATGATTCTACTCCTTCAGCTTCTCCCCCTGAGGATTTTTCTTTTCGAGACTCTGCATTCCATGAGGGAGCATTTTAAATGGGAAGGTCAAGATTTCTCTGATTCCAGGAAAAGGCTTAGGGAATTCTTGTTTTTACCCCAGCATAGGCCTTTAGCTATACCTCCTGTTTTGAATGTGGTGGAAGATGTTTTTGCAGAGGCTTCCCTGAATCCTGATTCTTTGCCTCCTGCCCCAGTTAAACCGGATAGGTATTATAGGGTGCCTGACGCTCATAAGTATCTTTTTAAGAGTCCTAGGGCAGACCCGGAAACTGTCTCTCAGGGGCCTAAAGGTGTGAAGGCCTCAGTTGTTAAAAATCCTGTCCCTCCTGATAAAGAGGCAAGGGCTTTGGATAGATGGGGAAAGAAAGTGTATACTTCTTCCACTTTAGCCATGAGGGCGTTGAATTGTCAGTTTCACATGTTAAAATATCAGAATTATCTTCTTTCACAGTTGAAATCTAAGGTGGATGCTCTGGCGGAAGGTATTGAGTGTAAAGAGTTGCAGGATTTAGTTCATGTGTCTGAACAAGTGGGTAAACATTCCTTGCAATGTGGTTTTGATGCTGTGCAGGCCTCCTCCAGGGTGGCTGCCACTGGTTCTGTTCTTCGTAGGCACGCCTGGTTGAGAGATCAGAACTTAGCTGAGCATGTTAAGACAAGGATTTTGGATGCTCCTTTACAGTCTGATGTGTTGTTTGGTTCGCCTGTGGAAGCAGTTTTAAAGAAAATGGAGGACAAGGCTAAGTCTATGCAAACTGTTAAGGATTTTTTGCAGGTGCAGCCTCCAAAGTTTAGTAGAAATTGGCCTACTAAGGGGTGGACTTATCCTGCTTATGATTCCCAGTCTAGGGGTAGGTCTAGACGTGGTAGGGGCAGAGCTCAAGGTTCTTTTAGGCCTAGGACAGGAGTTCACCTGCTCAGACTTCTGGTGAGGGCAGGGGTCAGTCCTTTCGTAAGCAGACCCAATGACCTGCCTTTTCAGCTGCCAGTACCTTCTCGCCTGGCGGCACCTCTAGGAGGAAGACTGTCTCTTTTCAAAGAAAATTGGGATTTAATTACCCAAGACAAATGGGTTCTGGATATCATTCACCACGGTTACAGGTTTTATTTCCATACCTTGCCTCCTTTCAAAGGCATGCCAGACATTCCTCCTCTACAAAGAACAGAGGCTCGCAAACAAATTTCTCTGTTACTCCAAATAGGAGCCATTCAGTCAGTTCCTGTGCCAGAAAGGGGCCTAGGATTTTATTCTCGCCTGTTCCTAGTACCAAAGAAGGGGAACACGTGGAGACCAATTTTGGATTTATCTATCCTCAACACTTATCTGGACATTCCAAAGTTCAAAATGTTGACGTTACAACAGCTTTTACCTCTACTGGGCAAAGATCACTGGATGGTAACTTTAGATCTCAAGGAAGCTTACCTTCATGTGCCTATAAGACTAAATTGCAGAAAGTATCTGCATTTTCGAACTGGAAATTCTCATTATCAGTTCTCTGCATTGCCCTTTGGTTTATCTACTGCGCCCAGAGTATTCACAAAGGTTCTGGCTCCAGTGATAGCTTACTTCAGGCTAAAAGGAATTCAAATCTATCCTTACTTGGACGACTGCCTGATTCTGGCTCAAGAAAAGGAAGACCTTCTACAGCATTTGGAATATGTCATAGCAGTGCTAAGATGCCTAGGGTATTCTGTGAACGAAATAAAGTCCAGTCTAGTACCCTCTCAAGACATGTGCTTTCTGGGTGTGAGACTGAATACAGCAGCCCAGATGGCCTTTCTAACCCCGGACAAACAAAAGAATCTTTCCAGTTACTTCCATCAACTATCTCTTCAGTCCGGGCTGACTGCAAGGACAGTCCTTCAAGCCTTAGGGTTCATGGCATCTTGTATTCTGGTGCTTCCCAATGCCAAACTGCATATGAGGAAGCTACAATGGTATCTCAAAAATCTATGGACACAGCACTGCCAGGATTTGGACACTGTCATTCAAATAATACCTTGCATTCAAAAGGAATTTTTGTGGTGGGCTCAGGAATGTCACCTAAACAAGGGACTCTCTGTGACCCGGCCAGAGGCAAGTCAGATTCTAACGACAGATGCCTCAGACATTGCTTGGGGAGCTCATCTAGATGGAAAGTGGATACAAGACAAGTGGCCTGCCAGACTACAGCATCTACATATCAACATGAAAGAGATGTTAGCAGTCCAGTTTGCATTAATGGCTTTCAAGGAGTTACTTCTTCGGGGCAGGTGTTGATTCTAACAGACAACACAACTGTCATGTGGTACATCAACAAACAAGGGGAACACATTCTTACCCATTGTGCAGGCAAGCAATGATTTTATGGTCTACTGCGCTCAGCTTGCAACTAACTCTTCAGGCAAGGTTTCTGCCGGAGCACAGAACTCCTTAGCAGATGTGTTAAGCAGACAAATCATGGATCCCCACGAGTGGAAACTGGATCTTCATGTATTTCAAAATTGACAGTGTCATGGGGAACTCCAGACATAGATCTGTTCGCTTCTCCACTAAACCACCAGCTGCCAAAGTTTTGCACGAAGGAATTTCATCACACAGCTTGGAAAGTGGATGCTCTTTCTTTCAGTTGGAAAAATCTTCATGTGTATGCTTTTCCACCTCTGCCTCTTCTCCCAAAGGTGCTTCTAAAAGTCAGACAAGACAAGCCAAGGATGATTTTAATAGCTCCAGATTGGCCTCGGCAGCACTGGTACCCATTACTGAGGAGTCTGGTAAGGAAGCCTCCATGGCCTTTACCCTTGATTCCACACCTATTGTCTCAGAGGGACGGTCATCTGCTCAATGTCAAGCTTCAAACTCTTCATCTAACAGCCTGGCATATTCTGTTTTGAACGACAGCAGGTCTCAACTTCCTCAGCAAGTTTTAAATGTGATTATGGAAGCCAGGAGACCTAGTACAAGGAAAGTGTACGCAGAAAAATGGAAGAGATTTTGTTTTGGAGTGCAGCAAACAATTTGGAGATTTCTGAGCCTAATTTGAGTGTGGCTCTTCAATATCTTACTGAGTTATTGGACAAAGGTTTGTCTTTCTCTTCCATTAAGATTCATGCTGCAGCAATATCAGCTCACTATGATTGTGACCCACCATTGTTTTCACATCCTTTATTCAAGCAATTTCTTAGAGGGGCAAAGAATATAAGACCCCCAGAGCTCCTACTCCTGCTTGGGATCTCAATTTTGTGTTGGAGAAACTTACTCTACAACCCTTTGAGCCTGCGGCTACTGCTGAACTGAAATACTTGTCATGGAAGACTGCTTTTTTGTTGGCCATTACTTCTGCAAGAAGGGTTTCTGAGTTACAGGCCCTTATGGCGGTTGAGCCTTTTTTGATTTTTCATAAGGATAGGGTATCATTACGTACTAATCCTTCCTTTATGCCTAAGGTGGTTTCTAGTGTGGCTTTAAACCAAACTATTCATTTGCCTACTTTCTATGCAGATCCCCAAAATAAAGGGGAAAAGATTTTGCACACTTTAGATGTACACAGGCAATTGCGTTATTATTTAAGCAGGACTAAGGATTTTAGGCAATCTCAGCAGTTGTTTGTTTCTTTTGCTTTGAGTTCGCAGGGCAAGCCTGTGTCAAAACAAACTATTTCTAGGTGGATTGGGTGTTGCATTGCATTTTGTTATTCCCATCATGGCAAAGAGATTCCAGCTGGGATTAGGCCTCATTCCACTAGGGCTACTGCCACTTCAACAGCATTTCTAAGGGGGGTGGCAACTAAGGATATTTTGGAGGCAGCTACTTGGAGTTCAGTGCATACTTTCTCTAAGCATTACCACCTTCCTCTCTACTCTAAGTCTAGGGCTGGTTTTGCCACAGCTATTTTGCAATGCATGTTATCAGCTCCTGCTTCCTTATGATTTGCCAGCCTCCCTTACCTCTGCTTTGGGATTCTACCCAATTGTTAGGACTGCAGCAATGTGGAATGAAGAACATAGTACAGTTTTGTACCTACCATAAATGTAGATGTTCGAGGATCCACATTGCTGCAGTCCAATTTACCCTCCCTCCTTCCCCTCTGTGTTTAGGGGTGGTTGTGTAGGTGAGATTATATTCTGGTACCTTTGTATATATTGTATATATTTTTGGTGCAGGTATGTTTGGTGTGTTTTGGTTTTGGCCTTGTCTTTTTAGGGTCTTCTGACATCTGGGGCAAGAAAAGACTGAGGATATGACGTCGGTCATGCGCATTAGTACCCTGACGTACTGACGTCAGTCTAATCCGCCCTGACCGACAGCCATATACTTTGGTATTCGGGCCGACTGGACAGCGGACTACCCAATTGTTAGGACTGCAGCAATGTGGATCCTCGAACATCTACATTTATGGTAGGTACAAAACTGTACTTTGTAATTTTTTTATTAAAATTGCCACTTCAAAGTGTCTACTACCTCCTAACATCTGATTACTATCCATACTATATAGAGACCCCCTGAAGTTTTACATAAGTCTTTAGGGGTCCCATTCTGACAAAATGTCACTTGTCTTGTGTATTCAAATAAGATGATGACATGGGGTTCATTTAAGATATTTATTCCACACAAACACATCAGGATGGATGACTGGAACATAAATTACACAAAATGGCACTCTGTGCAAAGTGCTCAGTACTTTTTATCATGTGCTAAACTGGGCCGAAAAGTACAGCACACTGATCTATACTCCCTGTGTTTGAGTGGGTTTCCTCCCACATTCCAAAAGCTTATGTAGGTGAATTAGACATTTAAATTGGCTTTAGGTGTGAGTGCTTCTTCTGAAGAAGGTTGAGCACTGGGTTGGTAACTCAATAATGAAAAACTCCACTGCTACATGTTCTGCAGATTGATTATCCCTAAAACTTATCACATTTTGTCTATTTTTCAACAACTAAAATTTTAAATAGAGCATAACAAAATATCGTCAGGACAAAAGCTGGTTGATCATAGATCCACTTGAAGCATCCTGCTTGGTACAGTGGGTTGGGGGATCGGGTGCTCAACTGATGAGTTTGATTCTGACTGATGGTATGACGAACCAATGCCATTTATTATACTGCAAGGTAAGGATATGATCCCCAGAAGGCTAGAATTGTCCCAGTGTTAGGGGATGTTTTAGTGGGTGAGAGTACCAGTAAATTTTGCTCCAGACTAATTATAATGATCTATTATGAATGCTATGATTTGTGCCAACTTTAAGTTGTAATATTTTTATTAAAATTGCCACTTCAAAGTGTCTATTACCTCCTAACATCTGATTACTATCCATACTATATAGAGACCCCTGAAGTTTTACATAAGTCTTTAGGAGGCTATATCACCCACGTTGAGAACCACTGGTTTAAGCAAAAGTAACTAGTTACTAAAAAAATAAGTAATATATTACTATTTTTATAAAGAAATAAATCCAAACCAGCCCAGAAGTTGAAAATGTTGAAACTCAAGTGCCCAGTAGAAAGGTAGCTGGAATAAAGAAGCTGAACCATGACAAAGTAAAATATTTTTTAATACAAAATGGTGATCGCTTTCACAATGGTAACCATTGTTTCATCAGACAGTTCACTCAAACAGCAACATCATTTAAATACTTTAATTCATTACTAGAACAACCTATCCTACCACTCAAAATTAATTCAGCACTCAGCAGTCAGTTAATTACTATGGTTACATTTTGCCCTTAGTTAATTGCTGAAGTCAAAAAAATTCTGTTTAAAAACCACATACGCAAAATGTAAAGACAAGGACATGCGGATAAATATAAATCTTCTTTTGGCTTTTCCCAGCTAGGGGTCGCCACAGCGGATCACCTGTCCGCTCATGATTGACAGTGGAATTTTACGGTGTCAAGTTGCCAGCCCAGTGCTGAACCTTCCACAGAAGGCACACACATGCACACACTCACACCTAGGGTCAATTTAGAGTGCCCAATCCACCTACAGCATGTCTTTGGGATGTGAGATGAAACCGGAGCACTCCAAGGAAACCCACGCAACCAGAGGGAGGACATGCAGACTCTGCGCAGAAGGCACCCCAGCCAAGGATCGAACCGGAGAATGTGGATAAATAAAAATAAAATACATAAAAAGTCAATGAATAAATATATATACTCATGTTCCCCATTTAGTAACTACTTATGTGCATAAATATAAACATAAAAATATATAAAAGTATAAACAGTACACACTCAGCAACTTAATGAATACATATATTCTGCCTAATAAATGCACATGTTGCTCACCTAGTAAATATATATGCTTTAATACATACATCTCAACAAATGCTTGTCTTTAATGATATCTATGCTAAAAAACAGTTCAAGAAATACTGTCATATTGACCCAAAGCCCTGCATGTGTTTATGTAGTCTTCTCTTGTTAAAATAGTATTATTATTTTTAACCTTCTAGATTTTAGCACTGGCTTCAATGGAACACTATCTTTCAAACCCAAACCTCTGTGTGCTCCTAAATGCAAAATCCATTTTACTTCCATATTTTAAGTAGTATTGACTATGTTCCCTTTCTGTCGCTGACATTTTGAATGTGTAAAACCTGAAACAAAAATATATGGTCATCCCCCTTATCCAATATATGCTTAGCCAAAGCACTAGACAGTTGCCCTTTTCTAGTGCAGTAAAGGTGATCCCTTATCCATTCCCTAAGGTGACGGTTAGTTTTGCCAACATAAAAATGGAAACTTGCAGTGAGTACTAAGAATATGAACATCTATTAGGTAATCCCCAAATAGCCTTTTATAGGCGTTTTGTAGATGATCTTTTTATTTTTTGGAAAGGTGAGGTCAGATGGTGAACAATTTAAATCCCTGTATGCATACCTAAATATTACCAGTGACTTTCTAAAGTTTACGATGAACTGTTCTGAGATGAGTTTAGACTTCCTGGATGTTACTATATACAGCAAAAATGACCAATGGTCTACGAAATTACATAGAAAACAGTGTTACAGACCATCTTTTCTACACAGAAACAGTATGCATAATCCTAGGATTTTTCCTAACATAATCAGAGGTCAGGCAATGAGAACATCTCGCCTATGTTGCCAAGAGGAAGTGTATAGAAATGAATTAACTAAGCTAAGAACAGGTTTCATTAATAGGGGATATAGTGAATATGAAATTGATAAGGTGTACCATAATGTACACAAAGAAAAAAAGGTAAAGCTAAACCCTTCTAATCTGATAGAGTAGGTAGTGACAGGGTAGGTACTAGGAATAGTGCATTACCATACATTTCGATGGTTTTACCATATACAAGGGATGTGAAAAGGTTTGAAACCATCATATGACAAAATTGGCATGTGTTGTTAGTAGATGAGGATAACTACCAACATAGTGGGTGGACAACCACATTTTGCATTTAGAAATAAGAAAAATCTGAAACAGCAGCTTTGCTGTCCAAGGACATCTGCTCTGATGGATAACACAGTGAATGGTACCCACAGATATGGAAAATGTACACAGTGCATTTATATAGATGAATCAAGTTTTTTAAGCACCCTGAAACAAGGCGTCTATGGGAGCTAAGGAATTCTGCTGATTGCACTATTAAGAATGCAATGTATGTAGTTCACTGCACAACATGTTTCTATTTCTTTGTTGGCAAAACTAACTGTCATCTTAGGGAATAGATAAGGGATCACCTTTACTGCACTAGAAAAGGGCAACTGTCTAGTGCTTTCGCTAAGCATACATTAGATAAGGGGGATGACCATATATTTTTGTTTCAGGTTTTACACATCCAGAATGTCAGCAGTAGGATGGGAGACATAGTCAATACTACTGAAAATATGGAAGTAAAATGGATTTTTCATTTAGGAGCACACAGAGGTTTGGGTTTGAATGATAGTGTTCCATTGAAGCCAGTGCTAAAATCTAAAAGGTTAAAATAAATAAAAAATAATAATACCATTTTAACAAGAGAAGACTACATAAACACATGCAGGGCTTTGGGTCAATATGACTATTTCTTGAACTGTTTTTAGTATAGATATCATTAAAGACAAGCATTAGTTGAGGTGTATGTATTAAAGCTTATATATTTACTAGGTGAGCAACATGTGCATTTATTAGGCAGAATATATGTATTCATTAAGTTGTTGAGTGTGTACTGTTTATACTTTTATATATATTTTTATGTTTATATTTATGCACATAAGTAGTTACTAAATGGGGAACATAAGTATATGTATTTATTAATTGACTTTTTATGTATTTTATATTTATCCACGTCCTTGTCTTTACATTTTGTGTATGTGTTTTTTAAACAGAATTTTTTTGACTTCAGCAATTAACTAAGGGCAAAACGTAACCATAGTAATTAACTGATTGCTGAGTGCTGAATTTATTTTGAGTCATAGGATTGGTTGTTCTAGTAATGAATTAAAGTATTTAAGTGCTGTTGCTGTTTGAATGAACTGTCTGATGAAGTAATGGTTACCATTGCGAAAGCGCTCACCATTTTGTATTACAAAAGAAGATTTTACTTTGTCGTGGTTCAGCTTCTTTATTCCAGCTACCTTCCTACTGGGCACTTGTGTTTCAACATTTTCAACTTCTGGGCTGGTTTGGATTTATTTGTTTGCCGCTTGTGTATCTAATGATGGAGGAAGATACTGTGAATATTGCAGAGGATGCAGGAGTTGGTGTAAATGTGGAAAGGAGACTTCTGAATTTGCTGTCAAATCAAGATACTCCACTGCTACAAACAGGTACTCTTAATATGAACTCTGAGACTGTTAATACTAACAACATCAATGAAGGTGAGATACGCAATTTGAAAAGAAATGTGGAGAATGATTTGTATAACTTTAAGTGACTTAAGAGCCAATGGTTACATTTTGAAGCCTGCTTAAACCTAAATGTTATACCAAGGGGACTCAGAGTACTTAATATGCCCACATATGGAAACACCTACCCCACTTTGTTAGCCCAGTGGCAACAAATTAATCTTAACACTGGCAAAGCATATATACAGTTGTTGCTGGACTTTTTCAAGCCGGTGAAACAAGAACTTAATGAAAAGATATGTCAGCAACAACTCAAACTGTCTGTGCTTTATGGGGAAGCAGCTACTGAAGTTTTCATGCATGAACTAATTGATAAGATACTTCGCTATGAAACCAGACTGCTTGAGCAAAAGAAAAAGAAACTGTGTAGAGATTTAACAGATTTCACTAACCAGCATGTCTTTACTTGGCTGAAACCTGCACAGTCTGCAGAGCAGTCCACTACCAACCGCAATTTGCAATTTATGAGAGAAACCAATGGGCAGTCAGAGGTATCACCAACAGCCTACCAGCAGAGGAGAGGGCGTGTTTAGTTGTTTGAGCAGCATGAGAGACCGAGGACGGAGCATCGGGTACAGTCTGAAGAGATGACCAATGCACTCGGGGAGGAAGAGGAAACAACGAATCAATAGCCAGAAGGAAGTGTCCTTTCACCAAATGAGATACATTCTGTTTATTCTACACCAATGGAAGTGCCATTGTCTTCGGCAACCAATGATAAGGCAACAACTGTCTCTACAACTACAGCTGTGGTAAGAAGGAAGATTAATATGGAAGGAGGACAACAACAGGTTTTTCCTGTTCTACCCCTACCATTTCGAGCAGGGAGGAGAAAATCTGTGGAACAGGACACTTACAGGGGCCAGAAGTGGAAAGAGGCACCAGGTCAGTTACAAACTCACACTTTGAAGAAAATGTGGGGGTATGGGCAGGAGAGTTAATATGGAATATTTCCAAATATGAACTGTCTGCAACTGAGACTTTATTAAACAGAGGTTTAAATTTTATACATTCGACTAAAATGGACATTAGTGAATTTGTGTTATACCTACATATGTTTACTAGAAATGTAACACTGAAACAACAATTTGGAAATGGCAATGAGGCAAGGGATGTTCAGTTTAAGAAAAACAGTCTGTATGTACCAATATTGTCACATAATATAGAAACCTTCTTAAAAGCTTGTGACAATGCCATTTATAGCACAGGAAACAATAGTTTTTTTTAGAAGAATGAAAGTATAATTTGACAAAGAGTGAGCACAAAGCATTGTGTGACTTGCAGACTAATGATAGCATAGTTATAAGACCCGCTGACAAAGGGGGACCAGTGGTGATATTGAATGCTGACTTTTACAATACAGCTATGCAAGAAATGTTATTGGATCCAAATGTATATGCTGAAGTACCAACAACAATTTTTTGTTTGTTTGAAAGGAACAGTATTACGTATATATATATATATATATATATATATATATATATATATATATATATATATATATATATACATGCATGTGTATGGAACTATTAAGTAAAGATCTTTTTAATTATTTCTCTGTTAAAAATCCACTCATACCTCAAATCCATGGCCTCCCCAAGATACACAAAGACCCATATAACCCGAAATTTAGACCTATAGTAGCAGGGGCATGATGGCTAACAGAACCCATCTCTATATACCTGGATAAGAAAATGAAGACAGCACTCAATGAATATATATATGTCTTGAAAGACAGAGAACAGTTTTTAGTGGACCTTTATGGGGAAATAAAGCAAATGGGAACAGCATATACAGGGATACTAGCCACACTAGATGTAGTGTCTTTATTTACAAGTATACCTAATGACCAGGGGATAAGCATAGTGAAATCAGTGTTGACAAGGCAGGGAAAGTTCTCTAATACTAAGAAAGACTTTATCTGTATGTTACTAGAATTGGTACTAGAGCACAACATATTTATGTTCAATTGCATATGCTACAAGCAGTTGTCAGGGGTTGCCATGGGCACAAGTTGTGCCAACACATATGCAAACCTGGTTATGGTTACTTGGGAATATGAACATCTATTAGGTAATCCTCAAATAGCCTTTTATAGGTGTTTTGTAGATGATCTTTTTATTTTTGGAAAGGTGATGGTGAACAATTTAAATCCCTGTATGCATACCTAAATACTACCAGTGACTTTCTAAAGTTTACGATGAGCTGTTCTGAGATGAGTTTAGACTTCCTGAGTGTTACTATATAGAGAGAAAATGACCAATGGTCTGCAAAATTACATAGGAAACAGTGTTACAGACCATCTTTTCTACGCAGAAAGTATGCATAATCCTAGGATTTTTCCTAACATAATCAGAGGTCAGGCAATGAGAACATCTCACCTATGTTGCCAAGAGGAAGTGTATAGAAATGAGTTAACTAAGCTAAGAACAGGTTTCATTAATAGGGGGTATAGTGAATATGAAATTGATAAGATGTACCATAATGTACACAAAGAAAGACAAGGTAAAGCTAAGCCCTACTACTCTGATAGAGTAGGTAGTGACAGGGTAGGTATTAGGAAATAGTGCATTATCATACAATCCGATGGTTTTACCATATACAAGGGACGTGAAAAGGTTTGAAACCATCAATCAACAAAATTGGCATATGTTGTTAGTAGATGAGGATAACTACCAACATAGTGGGTGGACAACCACATTTTGCATTTAGAAATAAGAAAAATCTGAAACAGCACCTTTGCTGTCCAAGGACATCTGCTCTGATAGATAACACTGTGAATGGTACCCATAGATATGGAAAATGTACACAGTACATTTATATAGATGAATCAAGGTTTTTTAAGCACCCTGAAACAGTGCGTCTATGGGAGCTAAGGAATTCTGTTGATTGCAATACTAAAGATGTAGTTCACTGCACAACATGTTTCTATTTCTATGTTGGCAAAACTAACCGTCACCTTAGGGAATGGATAAGGGATCACCTTTACTGCACTAGAAATGGGCAACTGTATAGTGCTTTGGCTAAGCATACATTGGATAAGGGGGATGACCATATATTTTTGTTTCAGGTTTTACACATCCAGAATGTCAGCAATAGGATGGGAGACATAGTCAATACTACTGAAAATATGGAAGTAAAATGGATTTTGCATTTAGGAGCACAGAGAAGTTTGGGTTTGAACGATAGTGTTCCATTGAAGCCAGTGCTAAAATCTAGAAGGTTAAAATAAAATAAATAAAAATAATACCATTTTAATAAGAGAGGACCACATAAACACATGCAGGGCTTTGGGTCAATATGACAGTATTTCTTGAGCTGTTTTTAGCATAGATATCATTAAAGACAAGCATTTGTTGAGATGTATATATTAAAGCATATGTATTTACTAGGTGAGCAATGTGCATTTTTTAGGCAGAATATATATATATTCATTAAGTTGTTGAGTGTGTACTGTTTATACTTTTATATATATTTTTATGTTTATATTTATGCACATAAGTAGTTACTAAATGGGGAACATGAGTATATGTATTTATTCATTGACTTTTTATGTATTTTATATTTATCCACGTCCTTGTCTTTACATTTTGTGTATGTGGTTTTTAAACAGAATTTTTTTTTACTTCAGCAATTAACTAAGGGCAAAATGTAACCATAGTAATTAACTGATTGCTGAATTAATTTTGAGTGGTAGGATTGATTGTTTTAGTAATGAATTGAAGAATTTAAGTGCTGTTGCTGTTTGAATGAGCTGTCTGATGAAGCAATGGTTACCATTGTGAAAGTGCTCACCATTTTGTATTAAAAAGGAAGATTTTACTTTGTCGTGGTTCAGCTTCTTTATTCCAGCTACCTTCCTATTGGGCACTTGTGTTTCAACTGTTTTTATAAAAGTAACTAGTTATATTACTAGTTACTAGAAATTGTAATATATTACTTATTGTAATACCTTACTCCCCTCACTGGGAATAATACAAAATAAAATACTCTATGAAAATAAATAAAACTCCAATCAACATGGCTAAAAATGAACACATGCAGTCAGTTGACTTGTGAATTGCATGCTAAAAGAAATAGTCATGGGGCATATAAATAAAAAGAAAGTAACTAATGCCCTGGCCAAGTATGTATTGGAATGAGGTAGTGATCACTCATTCAAGTTTTTTTGTGCTGGAGCTAACGTCAGTGAATGTGTGGCATGGAGATCAGAATAATATAACAGAATGCTGTGAGCTACATTGGATACTAATTTTACAAACACACCTTCCACCAGGATTGAATGGGGTGATTTCATTGAAGCCAGTGTTGAAATCCTGCCCCATTAAATTACACTTTTGGGGGCCTGGCCCATAGTGAACACTTGATTCATTCATGAGTCAGATGACTGCATGTGATTCAATGATTGGACCTTGTTAGATTTTTAATGCTCTTCCTATAGTGTTTTTTATGGTCTGAAGAAACAGACTGAGTATCTGTGAAAGTGCTTACCTTTTATTTTACATTTTCTGTTTTTTTAAAGTTTATAGTTAATTTTCAGCCATGTTGCTTGGAGTTTTATTTATTTTCTTAGAGTAACTTCAGTTAACTGCCCGGCTGATTCAATTTTGATGCCTTTTAGGCACCTGTTTCATAAGGATGTGCAGCAGGTACTAAAGGAGGCAAAAGATAGCCTGCTGCTAGGACATCTTGTAATGTCAAGTGAAAATAATTTCTGCATAGTGCCTAGCCACTAACTAGGGCCCCATCAGGGATTATGTAACACACTGTTGCTTAAATATTTGTGAGAGTTCCTTTCCTCTGGTCAGTTTTATTCCTCTATCAAGGGTTGTTAAGCATTCATTCCAGCATTTCTACCCATTGATCCTCCCCTTTCATCTCTCCTTATAAACAGTTAATGACGATAATTTTGCATATTGGGCCACCTAGAATACAGATGGTTCCTTCCTGGGATGTTAACTTTTTTTTTTTAAACAACTTTATTGAATTATCATTTAAGACATGGGAAAACATATTAACAGAAAATAAAATAAAAAACATTAGCATTTTCCATTATGTACATTATACATCACATGTATTTTCTTTCTTTGTAACTATCATGAGTCAAAGATTACATAAGTTGCTGAATTCCTGCCTTCCCTTAAACCTTAATCTTTCTGAAAATAACTCTGCATGTATTGTTCCCACAATTTCCATTTGTTTCTATGTAATTTGCGCCTTCATTTTTTAAAGATCTCTATTCCAGTTCTTTTATAATAATCACTATTACAAATGTAGTTTGTTCAGACTTTGATTTCCATTTTCTAGTAACTGCTTTTTGGTACCCAACATAATTAAACCTAATAAGGCTTTAATATGTCTTGTCAATTCAAGTTCTGTGCCTCAGCTCAAAATAATAATTTACTTAGTTACAGCCATTTGCTTACCCAATATATCTGACAGAGTATACTCTAGGGAAATTCTTAAAATCTGCTAACTCATTACATTGCCAAAACATATGTCCCTGTTACCTCTTTCTTCCCCATCACACCTCCAATATTTGCTTTCTAACCGAGAAAAAAAATCTTTGAAGTCTGCTTGGAGTATAAAAATACCTATGCAAATGCATTCAAGCAAAGATCCTAAACCTTCTAGACTTTGCATACTTAGAAGCCATACATATGTCCTCCTATTCTCTTGTAAATTGCTTTTCCAGTCTCTCTTCCCAATCTTTTCTAATCTCCTCTGATTGATTCTTATAGTTATTATGCAGTATTTTATGCGCCCTACTAATTACTTCCCTTTTAACAGCTACTTCTGTTCTAGAGTCATCTAAAAACTCTACCAGAACAGGTCTTTCACTTATGATTCCTTTGTCAATCTCTGGTAGGGAAAGCAGTCTCTAGCCTGCAGTCCAAATGTTGTCTTTGCCTCATCCCCCTCCATTACCTTTCCCTGGATAGTTATTTGCACCCATTATCTTGGTTCCTTTGCCACTTTTCTCCAGTAAATTCTAGGCCCCTTGCCTATTTTCTGTACCTGTACTTGCAGTCATCCTGATTTGAAATATCTTTCTCCATTCTCATGTTGGCTTAGTTCTTAGAATACTTTCTGCAACTTTACGAATATCATATTATGTATGGTTGCTGTTCTCCTTATGAGTCTGCATTTAAAATTCCACTTTTTTCTTGAACCCCCCACTTCATTATCATCCCTTTCTATTTTGAATTATGACCTTCTTGTGTTAGGTAAATGAGCTTTAACGTTGTAGCTCTAAAATATCCCTTCAAAACAGTTAATTTTAAATCACCTTGTTCTATTGGAAGGATCAGCTTATCCTACTTAACCCTTCCCTCCCAGATAAATCCCTTCAACACTTTATTAATTATTGTCCACCACTTCTCCTCTGGTTGGAAAAATATGGCTGAGCTATATATATAAAACATTTTCACTGCTTGTATCTATTATGCAGATCCATAAATGAGATCTTCCAGTTTCGTAGTACTTTTTTGTTTAGTCTCTTACTACATGTACTTAGCTGCCATAACAGAAGCTTTTTTATTCCATATTCTTAAATACTTTCTTATTGCATCCCATAAATATGGGCTTTCCTGAAGCAATTCATGTGTGGGTACATAATTTATGGCTATAATCTTTTGTTTTCTCTTTTATAATTGTATATCCTGATAAGATTTGAAACAGTCTCAAAATGTTCAACAACACTGAGATGTCATTTTCTGGATTGATCAGGTACAAAATAATAAAATCTGCAAATAAAGACACTTTTGTTGATGACCATACCAATTACATCATTGCATTTATTTTTTTTTAAACATGTTTATTGGTTTTAACATACAATCTGTAAAACAAAGTAATTTATACAAGCAGTTAACAGATAAAAATGTTAACATTCATAAAAAACTAAAGTATTTACAAAGACATCCACAGTTAAATACATCATCTAACATAACTATAATACATTCTAAAGGTTCCAATTCTATTTTTAACAAACTTTGTAAAGTATTCCACATATTGTAGCTGGTTGTTTTCCTAGAAATTCTTGATTTAATAGCCATTAGTTCCATTTGACATACCTCTATCAAAACATTTTAAACTCATTAAAAAAGGAGGGGTATCTGATAACAAATTTCTAGTTATAATCTTTCTAGCCAATGCTAGAATTGACCATGATAGGGGAAGTTTAACCTTTTTAACACATTTTGGTATGGGAGCATTAAAGAGGATTAGTGATTTAGATATTGTAAAATTATCTGTGAAGAGAGCCTGTAGAAAATTGTTAATTGATGTCCAATATTCCTTCAGTTTTATACAATCATGAAACATATGTGCCCAGTTAGCATTTATCTATGTAGGACATCTTTTACATATGTTATCTTTTTTATTAATTTTGCTCATTATTAACGGGGTGTAGAAGGACCTGAGTAAGAATTTCCAGGCATAAAGTTTTCATTTAATTGAGGAAGTTGTTTTAGAATCTGATTCCAGTATATGACTTTTATCTTGTAGTTTTGGAGGTTCTCTATTTATGGAATTGAAGTAGTTCCAGTAATTTTCTGGACAGTTGAAGGTTTCATCTCTAATAATTTTGTGTGCGTGAGAAAGCTTGCCTTTATCTGAAACCTCCTGTTGTAGATTTAGTATCATGTAATCTATCAGTATTGGGAGAGATTATTTAGTCATCGGTGTTATTAAGTCTAGTTTATTAGAAAGATATTGTCTGAAAGCCTGTATCTCTAACCAACAAGTTTCATCCAAATAAAATTCTTGAATTAAAAAATCTAGATTTTTAACTTTATTATACTGCAGCATCTAATGCCAGTACATTCATTTATTCTGTCTGAATAGTAAAGTTTTATCAGGGTTAGATGATGAGTATACCTTGTATATAAGTTATGGGAAATAAAATGAAGATCTATTCCTTATATTTGGGATGTTTATATGTAAAGTTACAAAAAGTAATAATAATATTTATTGGGTAATTTGATGTGTGTCTCTGTGATATGGGTACAGTGCAAAATTCTTTGAGTATCCATAATATGGGATTATTTATAATAATATGTTTGTGTGTTAGTGGTATACTAGTTAATTCCATGCATATTAATTCCCAATATTTTTTCCATTTCACAACATATGAATTATCTACTAGTAGAGATATAGTTTTGATAATAGATAGTGGTATACTAGTTAATTCCATGCCTATTAATTCCCAATATTTTTTCCATTTCACAACATATGAATTATCTGCTAGTAGAGATATAGTTTTGATAATAGAGGAGATAGAGTATAGATCAAAGTCAGGAAAGGCTATACCTCCTTTGGACCAATTATTGATATGTGTCCTTAATGCCACTCTAGATCTATGAGGTGCCCAAAAGAATTTCAGCATTAATGAGTTTAATTTTTGAATGATTGTTTTGGTAGGTGGGAGTAGTATTGATTGTATTACATATAATATATTCGGAAATATAATCATTTTATAATTGCAAGTCTTTCCTCCATGGAAAAAAGGATATTATTCCAACTTTTAAACAAGGTTTATATGTTTTCAAGACATTTACTGTTGTTATATTGAATGACTGATTTAATATATCTTACTAAGATAATTCCTAGATATGTTATATGACCTAAATTGGGTATATATTTATGATGAGCTTTTTTAAGGATATTTTCCCTAAATGTATTGGTAAAATCTTTGTTTTTTCTTCATTAAATGTCAAACCTGAGAGTTTCTTAAAGTCTGCCATTTTTATTTGCATAGTCTATTAGAGTTAAGGTTCTTATTTTGTCAAAAATATTTCTATTTATAATAACGCCTTTTTGATCTATGTCAATAATGTTTGGAAGAATTGTCTTTAATCTGTCAGCAAATATGTTCATAAACATCTTGTAGTCAACATTGAGCAGTGAAATGGGTCTATATGATGAGCATCTTGTAGGGTCTTAATTGGATTTCAGAACTGGTGAGATAAAAATGTATTTCCAAGATGGGGGGATAGTAAATTCAGTCTGACCTGCCGGGAAAACATTATGTATTAATGCATGGAAATTTTCCGAGAATATTTTGTAAATCTTGGTTATTCGTTACCTGGTGCTTTTGTTTAACTTTTGTTTATTTATTTGAGTGACCATGTCTGTATATGAGATGCTCTTATCCAATGACTCAGCCTGTTGTTTATTAAGTTTTTTGTCCATGTATGTGGTAATGAAATTCTTTATTTTATCTTTTGGGCCCATATTAACTCTGTCATTGTTTATTTTATGAAAGTAATCTTTAAACTCATCTAGAATTTCTGATAAATTAGAAACATTTTTCCCGATGAAAAAAACCTCTTTGATATGATTTTTAGTCTTTTTATTTTATTTCTAAGTTTATTTAAATATTTGGGATTTATTGAATATGTTAAGAATTTATATTTCTCTAAGTTTATTTTGCTTTTATGATTTAAAATTTCTTTGTACATCTCATTTAACTTATTTATTTCTTCTATGATACTTTTATTTGTGATATCTCCCTTATTATTGAGCTTAAAAGTGTCTAGCTTATTTTGTATGTCTAGTAGAGCTTTATCCCATGTTTTCCTTTTATTAGTATACCATCTTATGCTTTGCCCATATAGATATGATTTCAGAGCATCATATATATATATATATATATATATATATATATATATATATATATATATATATATATATATACATACATATCTGGTGTAGTGTTTATTTCTAAGTTTTGTGTCTCCTTATTTATAAATTCTTTGAAGTCTTTTAATTGAGTTAAGTAGACAGGAATTCTTCTAATCTGGGTATTGTGTATTACATTTACCATAAGTTCAAAACTGATTGAATTATGGTCCAATATTGGGCAGGAAATGGCCATAGATTTAGATAAATCTTTTACAAGTTGGTTAGAGATCAGAACTCTATCTATTCTAGAGTTAGACTTGTGTCTGTTGGAAAAAAAACTCTATGGTAGTGATTTAGGATCAGCTTGATTATTAATGTCATTCAAATTATATAAGTTAATAAAGTATTTTAGATGTTTTGCACTAGCTGTAATTTTCCTCTTCCCAATGGTAGTAGTATCATTATCATACAGAGCACAATTGAAATCACCTGCTAATATGATGTCTCCTTTAGAGTGGAGTATTATTTGATTGAAATGCTGTTTCACTGTGGTAATACCTATGCCTGGTATCCAATATATGCTGATAAATGTAAAAATCTTTCTATTAATCTGTACTGCCACCATGAAGAACATTCCCTTGTCATCTTTGTATGTCTTAATAATTTTGGGAATAGGTATGGATTTGTTCCACAGGATAGCTACCCCTTTTTTTTCTGTGTATGTTCCGAGCTGACTAAAATGATGTACTTGTTGGTTTCTAGCTTATCTATGTCTTTTTTTAAGGAGATGAGTTTCTTGAAGAAATATTAGGTTAGATCTATGCAGGTTAAGATATCTGAATAAACTTCTCCTCTTACATGGGTTATTTAACCCATTACTGTTTAGGGAGATCCCTCTTAAGGTTACAATTTGACATATATAGCATAAGGCAAAATATGTTTAGTTTATCATTTTTTATACAGATTAGTAAGCTATTCACTCCTATAGATGTTAAATTAATCAAGGCTTTGACTTGTGAAGTTTCTATATGAACATGTTGGTTTTTAATTTTTATTAGAAATAAAAATGTGATTATGATATATGATGTTGATGTCAAGAACTGTAATCATACTGTAACAAAAATCAAATAAAATAGTGTTAGGTTTGAACTTAGCACTCTCCCTGGAGTTAAAAACTTCAAATTCAAGTAGTTGCAACTACTCAAGTTACCTAATGTCATATAGACTAAAACTTTAAAAACCAAAGTTAAACTCATCCGAATTACTATGTATTATAAAATAAATTATACAATTTATGCACTTATTTCTTAGTGTGTGTCAAAATTTCATTAAGGACTTCTTGATATCATAGCTTTAGAACGAGAAAGAACAGTTAAAGCTAACAGTAAAATTGTATACATCAGAATGATAGATTATTGAAATTTTTCATTGGCTTGTTTGTATAAACGTATATAGGTATTTGAACTAGAGATTTTAACTAATACAGTTTATATAGACCATATAAATTCAACTTGAATATTTCAACTGTTGTAGAGGATATGTATTAATGACTAGAATAGCTTGTTAACAATAGGAACATTGCAAAGTAAATTACACATTTTGAAACATTTTAAAGGAATTGGAGTATAACATGAGATCGTTTTCTTAAGAAAGTAAATAAAAATCAAATCATGTGTATGAGAAAAACCAATTTAACCTACTATTAAGCATAATTAAACATTTTAACAAGATAAAAGAACATCTTTATATATAACTCTTTTATATAATAACTTTAGTAATAACTGCAACACAGCTTAGAAGGGGAAAGAGAAATGAAATTATATATATAAATAAATAATAATTATAGGTGATTTGTGTATACTTAGCTTCCCTAAGCTTAGAAATATCTGTTTACTAGTGCTTCTGTGACACAATATGTTATTCAGATCAAATTATTCATTACAGTTTTTATGAAGATAGTAATGTTAATGATATAAACATATGCAGCCATAGAAATATACATAAACATATTATCTGCTTGTTCTTGGAGCTATGATAGGACAATTAATTATCAAAGCAAAAGCAAAATAGTAAAAACGTTGCATTAATCAAAGGGAAGTCATGACATTATGTAGAAAACAGTACGCAATAGCTTCATATATTGTATGTATTACAAACCAGCTTAACAATGTCTCAAATAACTCTAGTTCTGAATTAAAAAAGTTCAAAATATAAGATTATCCTACATTGTTAGAAAGCAAAGGCATGTTCTAGTATGTGCATTGAAACAGCAATTGCAGTACTGCTTTTGTGTAAAGCACCTTTAAGAATATTCTAACTAATATACTACTGAATACAGCTGCTGCACATTTCTAAACTTCAGTATATGGGTTAAACAGTAAGACAATGCTTTAAAATGTGCTGTAGCTTTACTAAACATAAAATATATCAATAAAATGCTATTATAATGATAAAAACACATTTTTGTGTTAAAAAGTACATTTTCATCATATTTCCATGTTTGCGACTGTTCTGCTTCCTGAAACAGGTGTACTTTACAGCATTACGTCGTATGTGAGTGAAATCAGAGTTCAAAGTTCATGATGGCTGCTTTCTTCAACTCAGATGAACAGTTAGAACATGAAGGTTTAGAAAACATCTCGCGAGCACTATTCTCGATGTTGCCAGTGTCTAAAGTTGTCTCCTGGCAATTCCAGTGGGAAATTTGATGAAAGTAAATGAAAATAATACATTTTGAGTGTAATAAGGCTCTGTGTAATGTAGAGACAGCTTGAGGTATTCCACAAGCCTTGGGAATCAAAGCCTCAGTAATATCAGGCCACAGGAAACATTCTAAATCTATTTACAACATATATGAACCCTATATCATTTCCTAAGCTACAGAATGTTATAAGCACATACCAAAACTGTAAGGGTATAACTGTTTCCCAAAAAAATGTATACTATATCATTCATCTACTACTATATCACGGTATAAAATGGTGCATATATTAACCATTCATCTATTATTATATCTAGGCATAAAATACTGCATTTATAATTATTTTGTTTAATCA
The DNA here is from genome assembly GCF_019279795.1 of Protopterus annectens. Lineage (NCBI taxonomy): Eukaryota > Metazoa > Chordata > Ceratodontiformes > Protopteridae > Protopterus > Protopterus annectens. Next base: position 1,821,264,392 of record NC_056733.1, on the reverse strand, counting down.
GCTGTTTATGCTTCATTGCATGTTAGTTGTAAAGAGTTTAAACTGTCTCAGTTTTATGATGTTAAGCAATTATAACTAAACAGTACTAAACATAGCAATATTTTGAATAGATTAAAGAAAAAAATAATAATAAAAAATAAAAAAAGGAAAATATTTTTAGTGAAATTAAATGAATATAACTTGTTACTAAGCTTTGATCTCACAAAGAGAGATTAGAAAAGCAACAAATAAAAATGTATCTGGTTACTTGTTCCTTAGGGAGAACATTTGTTAGTATAATAAGTTGCATATTTTAAGGACTTTAGAAGCTTTGTGGTGATCTTATGTTGTTTGTGGATTACTTGAGGAAACAATGACGTTTACATAAAATAATCAGAATGCTGTAAAGCAAGTCATTTATTTTTTAGTCTCTTTTGCTTGTCTGTTGTCTTCCAAGTTGTGCCTGATGCCAGTCTTTTCAACGAAGGGCTTGCCCATTCCATTTCTTCTATCTTGTCCAATATTTTATGTTTTTTAATATAAGCCAAGGCAGTGTCTAAATCCTCAAACATTTTGGGACCATCAGGTAATAAAATTTTTAGTCTGTCAGGCAACAAAAGATGTTTCAGTTGTGCTTTTTTGAGTTCTCTTAGCAGTGGCAAGAAGGTTTTCCTTTTAGATATCACCAGAGTGGAATAATCATTATCAAAGTGCACAATTGCATCATTAACTTTTATAGGTGCTTTTGCCCATGCTGATTTTAACACTGATCTATGAATGTTCTTGTTAGTGGCAGAGGATGACAGAGATCTATGGGCTCTTTCTATACCAAAAGAAAATGCCTCAGATAAATCTAGAGTTTTTGGTAGCCACGTGTTTAAAAAAGTTATAATATTATTACCTTCTATGCCTTCTGATAGTCCAAAGATCCTTATGTTATTATGTCGAGATCTGTTTTCCAAATCATCCAATTTAGACTGGAGATGAGTGTTTTGTTTGAGTAGAAATTCAATGTTCATTTCCCCTTCTTTCTACTGTCCATGTCATTGAGATCATCCTCTATACCTGAAATCTGTGTTTTTTGCTGTTGTAAGTCTTCTGGTAATATATCCATTTGTTTGGTAGATTTTTCTTTGAAGTTATCTATTTTAGAATAATTTCTGTCTATTTTAGTTGTCAGTTCCTGCATGTTTAGTAGTAATGCCTGAAGTTCTTTCTTAAGGGTAGAATCCTGGTTGTTAGCTTTACTGTAGCTCATTCTTAGGAGTTGAGATGGGTGAGAAATTTCCAAGAAGATTTTTGACAGGAAAATAAGTCAAGTTTTCTTTTTTTTGGATATTATTGTAGAAAATGATATTCCAAATGATTTTATGAAGAAGAAAATTCCATTAGACAAGTTTTGATGATAAATTTCCCCATTTATGATATTGTCTTGGTGAAGCTACAGAAATCTGCTGCTATCCTGTGTTCATCCTTGGCTATGCCCCCACATACATTGTATTTCTGAGTCCCTTATTTTCTTTTCCAATTGCTCTAAATATAAAGCAAATAAAGGGAAAGAGGACACCCCTGTCTGGTACCTATGTTCAAACACAACATATCAGAGAGGAACCCTCCCACTTTAATTTTTGCTTGCAATCCTTCATATATTCTTCTAATTAACCTTGTTAATGTATCAAGGAATGCAAATGCTTCCATTGTCCTCATAAAATCCAAGTTTATTCTGTCTATTGCTTTCTCTGCATCAAAATCCACCAACAACAGCATTATTTTCTTGCATTCTGCCTCCCTCTGGATCACATTTATTCTATTAACACTGTCAAATGTTTATCTCCCTTCCACAAAATCACATTGACCCATATCTATCAATTTTGAGACCACCTTTGTCATACTTTTAGCTAGTGTAGACATAAAAGTTTGTATAATCATGGTGGTTTACAGTTGAAATGGGTCTCTATGAAGCTGGTTCTGATGGGTTTTTACTGTCCTTGGGTAATACAGACCCACAGCTTTCTTCCAAAATGTTGATTTTTTTCTCCTTTTAAAATACTGTTAAACAAAATCTTCCCATTCTTTATCAATTTCTTTCCTCCCGACTTCCACAGGAGTGCCATCTGTTTCTGGAGATTTGAAGATTGATTACACATCACCATTTTCATCTTATCCCCTCCAATCTTAACTGCTAGTTGTTGAGCCTCATCTGCATCTAACCATGGCATAATTAAATCTTCCATCAATATTTCCATTTGTGCTCTTTCTCGATTTTCACGGTTTTCTTTTTTTTTTTTTTAATATATTTTCATAAAATTTCAAAAATATCTCTAAAACCTACACAGGATCTCTGGCTATTTTTCTTGTTATAGGCTCCCTAAGTTTGGTGATAATCCTTTATACTTTGTTGCCTAAATCATTGTGCAAAAACTTTTCATGCTCCGGAGTTATTCAAAAATAGTTGCTTATTAATCTTTCCAAACTCATGTATGTTATGCAAATACTCCCTTATTTACTCTTTAGCACCTCTTCTTGTTCTGTGAGATTCCCCTTATTCTACAATACTTAAACCTTTGTCAACCCCGCTAAATAATACTTGTTACTTCTTAACCATCTCTCTTTTTCTATTTCTACCCCATTTTAAACTCCACTTTTTTTATCCCAGTCACTAGCTATAACATCTGAAGATATTTCTATCTTCTCTAATAAGTTTCAAATAACTTTCACTACCATTCCTTAAATTACTATCCATGCCAGTGTCTCATTTTTTACTTCATTGCCCTGCATTTTTTTATCTCAGTTTTTATTGGTACACAATATGAAATAGTTACTGGATATCTGTCAAAGCTTTCAATTAGAAGCACATGTGAAATATAATTAATATTCTATGATAGTCTATCCTCGTTATTGTACTTTGGGGGAATAATATGTAAATTTTGTCAGAGTTCCTTCTACTGAATTCATATCTTCCATACCAAATATTTTCATACTTTTTTTCAGAAATTTGCCCTCACTTATTTCCCTTCTAAGTCCCCTGATACATCCTCACTATTGCAGATCAAGTTCCAGTCCTCATGTATAAGTAATAGTTCCTGCTGAAAACCGATTATTTCTCCCAAAAATTTCTTAAAGGAAAACTACACCTTAGAACTAAAAAAAATAGATTTTTTTCTACTCTATCTCTGTTTTCTGTGTTATTTTAACATCTCAAAATCACTCCAACTGCTTCTTATAGACTTTTAATATGTTTTCTGCAAAATGTCTGCCAGTGAGGCTTGATGTTATCAACATGATCTTATTTTTATTCAAGCCTTTCTCTTTCCCATAATCCATTTCAAGTCTGCTTTATATGAGTCATGCTAGACATAAGAAAGTAGTGGTGTATTCCCATTCCATTGACATATAATGGGATTTGTGTCAGTGACTGTCATCTTATATACTGTCTGTAACAGGACTGCTTCTTTTATTTCTTGAATGACCCTCATTTGTGTGTGTCTCAGGGCTTGTTTTACAGTATACTAAGGAATTATACAGCTACAGCCAAGACAGTTGCTAAACTGCAGACCTTTGTTCAAAGTATAATTTTGTAGTCGAAGATGAATTGACAACCCCTCCCCCTACACTTTGGTATATGTGCTGATACTTCAAAGGATTACAAGAACAATATTTTCTGACTTTTTTCTAAATGTCACAGACATCTTTGATACTACATTCAAGCCATCTTAAAATGTAAAGTAGTATGAACAACAAAGTTGAAAGCTTAGCATTTCAATATTATGATGCTGTTTATGTAAGCTTGTCAAAAGAGGTGATAACTGCCTTTAAAGCACTGATTGATTAAATTACTCTGTTTTGCTCTGAAAGACACTGCTACATTAGAAGCAGCTGTGAATCAGTGTAAGTTCTCTTCCTCTCTGCAATAAAGAAATGGAAAATGGTTTCACACCTCTCTGTCTTCTTTACAGCAACCTGAGCTCCTGACTACTGATTTCTCTTTGTCTGTGGTATGTCATGCAAGTGTAGACAAATTCCTCTGCAACTCATGTGAGAAGTTATGCTTAAAAAACATGGATCGGTCTTTCTCTTCTTTTGATACCAAAGTGAGGAAATGAAAGTTTTATAAAATATTAGCAGGTTTCAGATACCTACACAGTACTGGAATCATATTATAGGGAGAAAAACATCCTAAGAGTTGAGTTAAAATGTAGGGGAAGGTGGAGTTTTCCTTTAAGCTCCATAATAGCATTTTTGGTAGAGTCCCTTAATACCACAAATCTACCTTTATTGTCTTTTTTCCCCTCAGCTATCAATATTGGATTATTTCTAGCAATTAGGTATGGAAGTGTACAGTTTGTGGAAAAAAAACACAATGGACAAAAGCACATAAATGTCAGATAGATAATAGCAGTGATAAATGCTTTGAAAGCCCAAAATTATCTCTGATCTTCAGGACCATTACAAGTTTTCACAGATGACACCACAGTAATGTGGAAAAATAACTTCCACATTTTGTTTTTATGTCGTCAAATTTTAGTTCACAGTGAAATTACTTATTTTATGTTAAGAATGTTAATGATGTTGGACTGTCATGTGACTTTTTAGTTTCTTGAAAGTTTGTGGTTCTATTTTTTGATTTAGTGTTTTACTGTTTACGTACTGGTTTATTGGAACTTTTGTGAAATAAAAAAAATAGTGAATTTTGGGGCTGGGGTAAGTGTGCAGTACTCGTCATGTTTTTTTTTTTTTTTTATGCTTAAAGCACTACTTTTTGATACTTATCTTTTACTGACTGGTGCTGTCATTGTTAACTGGACTTCAGACTTCATTCTTGTCTTACTTTTGAACCGCCTACCTGTTCCTTGTTTTTTCCTTCCTCTGGCCACAAAAAGAAAAAAGCTATTAAGCAGCCTTTGCCCTTTCATTAGTGTACACATTTGCTTCAGCAGCAGATCAGTGACTCTGCAGTGTCTATTCGTGGTTACTCACATCATTCATGATCTTCCTTGGTTTCTTTTGGTGTAGTTTCCTTAGCTACCATAGATAAGGAGTTAGACACATTCTCTGTGGCTGTTGTACTGCTCCTAGTGGGCATGGAAGAACCACTGGTGTCAGTCTCGGGAGGAAGTAGGAAGTAGTGGAGAATGCTCCTCTGCACAGCCAAACTGGGATGCTTGTTACCCAGGCTGATTTTCTTGACATGAGTTAGTCTGCTTCTTTGGAAATTCCTGTTAAAAGAAGCAAAACATGAAGTATTTATCTTTTTACTGTCTCTGTTGCTTTAAACAGAGATAATTTATTGGGCATGACTCATGGTTTAATTCAGGCTTTAGATCTTTCCCATCCTAGATTTACTTGTAAAAGGAAAAGGAATTATTTAATTAAATTTCTGACCTTTTTCAGGATTATGAACAGGAAAATGATTGTGAAGGAACAAGTTCTGTTTTTTTTTTTCTCTTCAGATGTCTAATTCTGAACACAGTGAGTCTTCTGATTATACCGTGGGAGAATTTTCTTTTTTCTGAAACCAGATCTAGAATGAATCTGTTATTTGAATGAGAACATGACATTTCTCTATCTGTAAGGAAATATGATTTATTACAATTGAAATTTCTTCATCCTATTCCTGTCCATCCTGTTCTTCCAGCTTTGGAGAATGTTTTTATTACAGGCAGTAACATGCCTGACAGCCAGCCTGCAGCCCCTGTGAAGTGAGATTATAAAGTTCTTCAGTCTTACTGTTTTTAGCCATTTTTCTTCTGAGGGAAAAATCTTCTGTAAACACACTTATTGCTATTGTTTCTTGAATAACTAAATATTCTTTAAAGTGTGCTTCTGACTCAGTATTTATTTATTTATTTTACATTTGTTTACTGGGATAGTTCAAATGGATACATGTCCATTTTCAGCGGAGGCCCGGGGAGAAAAACTCCACAAAGACAAACTTACATAGATTACACAGAAGTTAGCAAACAATTATAAAAACAAAGTGATTATATACAATGGGTTAGTAGTGATTCCCTAGTAGGGACTCACAATTGTCATGGACAGAGAATTAAAAGTAAGAGACATCAGATTGGAAGCACAACTTGGTGATGTAGTTACAAGTTATGATAAATGCAGACTATGCTTCTAGTTTATAACTTAATCAGGGTTGGTACATGGGCATAGCCAATTCACTTTGAGATACTGTTTGAGGGTTTTTTTGAAGAGACTTTTGGAGGATTATAGGGTTATATAGTTTGGCAACGAATTCCAGGTTTTGCCAATGAAGTTGGCAAACAGGGATTCACCAGCAGAGTTATTAGCTTTGTGGGTTTGGACCAGTAGTTTATCAGCTGACCGTAGGGATCTTAGATTGCTATATGGCTTAATAATATTTTTAAGTGAGGGGGTATCCTCAGGGTGGTACAAAATGTTGTGCCCTATTAAGAGTTGATTGAATTGAATTAAGCTGGGCAGTTCTATCCACTCTAGTTGTTTAAGGTTCTGACAGTGGTGGGTTCTATAGGTGGAGCCAGTGGCAAATCTGGCAATATGATTGTAGCTATGGGACAGCTTACCTAGTTCAGATTTGTTGAGGTTTGAGAGTACAGGCGAGGCATATAAGAGAGTAGACAGTAGGTGTGATCAGGTGATTGCAGTCCTAGCCAGTGGGGTTAAAAATGTCATTTCTATACAGTGATCCAAGCTTCTTATTGATGGTCTGTATGGTTTTGTTGACCTGTAGGTCAAATTTGAGATTGTCTATGATAACCCCTAGCAGTTTGGTGTGATTATCTGGGGAAATAGTGATACCATTGTTAGATGTGACAAAGAATGAAACTGTGGTGGATCTACTAGTGGGAGAGAAGAGTAGAAGTTTAGTTTTATTGGGGTTCAGAAGTAGGCGTTGACTGGTGAGCCAGTTCTCGATAGTGTTAAATGTATTTTGGGTTAAGATTTGCAAGTCGGATGGGGAGCAGATGAGAGTGGAATCATCTGTGTATTGGATGCAGGTGGCTTTAGGGATAGCAGTGTGTAGGTTGTTGATAGAAATAGTGAAAAGTAGTGGACCTAGTATGGACACTTGAGGAACACCAAGTGTGAGAGGTAACTGGCTGGAGAGTTTGCCCTAACATAGTACCGCCTGCTGTCTACCAGTCAGGTAGGACTGGAACCACTGGATAGCAGGCTTGTTGAGGGAAATAGATTTTAGTGAAAAAATGAGAAGTTCATAGTTGACTATGTCAAAGGCTTTTGATAGGTCAAGAAAGAGGGCAGAGGTTAGCCTATTGTCATTCCTGTTTTGATTTATGGCAGTAGTAAAGGAAAGGAGGGCTGAGGTGGTGCTGTGGTATGGCCTGAAACCATGCTGGGAGTCGGATAGTAAGTTATTCTGTGAAAGGTATTGCATTAGTTGCTTGTGTACACATTTCTCCATTATTTTGGCTAGTGGGGAAAGAATGGCAATGGGTCTATAGTTGGATATGTCTGAGGAGCTACCACCTTTATGGAGTGGGATGACGTGAGATATTTTCCAGAGGGAGGGGATAGCATTTTTGGATAAGGTTCTGTTGATGAGGATAGATATAGGATATGCAATGGCATCTGCAGCTATTTGCAGGTACTCTGCAGGGAGGAGGTCAGCAGTGAGGGTGGTAGGTTTTAGATTTTTTAGAAGTGTTTTGATAAAACTAGTGGATATTGGTTGGAAGCCAAATTTCGGGTGATTATTAGGTAGATTAGGCATGTGGTTTAAGTTAGAGGGGGTTAGTTGATTTGCAGGGATTGGATTGTTTCAGTGAAAACGTTATTAAAGGCACTAGCTATTGTCTCTGGGGAACTATGGGTGTAGTTAGCTGAGGTCGTGGTGGTGGAGTGACCTGGACAAAGTAGTTGATTTAAGCCTGCCCAGAACTTTTGAGGGTTGTTGTGGTGTTTTATAGGAGATTTTGGTAGAAGCTTTTTTTATCCAGTAAAATAGATTTTTTTTGTATCATTCCTGAGTTGATGATATTTTAAATGGTCAAGTGGGGCTTTGGTTGTTCTCCAGCTGGCCCAGGCTCTGTTTCTAGTTTTGATTTTTGCTTTGGTATCTTTTGTGAGACATGGTGCTGTATTTGATCTAGTTTTTATAGTACGTGCTGGAGCATGGGAATCAATGATACTTAGGAATTTAGTGTTAAAGTGATCTATGGCCTCCTCTAATTTTAGATTTTTTAGTTTTGAACAGTCAACTGCTTTTAATTCATTTTGGAATATAGCAGCATCAAAGTTTTTTCCTGTTTCTAAATGTTTTATATTTGGGCTGGTGAGGGTTTCCTGCCTTATGTTTTATGATATAGGTTAGACAATGGAAGCTGAGGTCATCAGGGAGAGTACCAGCTGTGTACAGTTGGGGTTGGTTATTAACTAGGATCCAGTCTAGAATACTTTCCTTGTTGGTTGGTTTATTTATCCTAGTGGGAGAGGTTATGATCTGTTTAAACCCAGATAAGTGTATATGAGTGAGGGGGGGGGGGTCATAGGAGCAGGGGTGCCAGTCGGTGTTAAAATCACCAAGAACTATGGTTTCTTGGGGATAGGTAGTGGATAACCAGTAAAGGAGATCTTCTAGGGTATTTAGGTTGTTGCCTGGTGGAATGTATACACAGACAATGTTCAAGTGTTTGTTTTGGTTAATCTGTAGCTTGGTTATGAGGAGTTCCGCGTTATTGAATTGGGGAGGTTGAATGGTGGGTGTCTCTATTAACGGTTATAGTATTTTTGTAAAGGACTGCTATCCCACCTCCTTTCCTTGTAACATGGTCTAACTGGTGAATATTGTATCATGGAGGTAGTATTTCATTGTCAGTAGTACTGGGTTTTAGCCAGGTTTCCGTAAAACACATAATGTCTGGGGAGTGGGTTGCTAGAAGGGAGTGTAGGTTGGGAATCTTATTGTTAATACTTCTAATATTTTGGTGAAATGCTAGGAGGGAACTGGTGGGAGTATTCATGGGTAGCTTGATTGTGGGGGTTGTGGTAGGGAAGTGGAGGTTATTGGGTGTGGGTGGGCCAGGGTTGGGATGAATGTCTCCATGTGTTATAAGGTTATAGTGACAGGATATTGTGAACTTTAGGAGTTTGTTTATAAGCTTTATATAGTCTTTGAGATTATGTTTTGTGGCTGTAAAGGGGTGGTATTTTATAGAGGGTGGTATATTCTTTGTGCAGGGAAAGGTAAAGTGTTAGGTGTTATGTGTGAAGTCGTGGGTGTCTGTTTGACCATTTGGGTAGTGAATACCATAGTAAAGTGTTTGTTCATAGGCAGTGAGATGGTAAAATAGAAACAGTATAGGCATTTGGGTAATTAGTGTTTTTTTGTTTGTTTGCATTTTGATAGGGGGCGAGCCAAATTTGATGGCTGACAGGGTGTGGAAGAATGAGAGAGAAGGAAATGGGTTAAGGGGGCAGGGTTCCTCAATGATGTGTGAGGTGCTGATTGGTACTTAGCAGGAGGGGAGTGGCAAAGTCTGGTTTAAATTTAGCACTAGTGGGGGTGGGTGGAATTTGGGGGCAGGGAGGGGAGCGGAGTGAGCAGAGTGCAGTGAGGGCGAGCGGGGCTAACACTGACTCTGAGTGTTACCTTGGGCTTTTGGTTTTGTTTGTATGATTGTATGTAAGCAGTGTTGTTGGCTGTACTTTAATTTGTTTTATTCTTTTTTAATTTTACACCAATTTTCAGGCTAATTTTAATTGGATCCTAGGGGTAAACTAGCAAGTGTAGTCAATAAGGAGGGAGCAAAATTACTTGACCAAATTAAAAAGTAAATGCTTGGGACTGGAACACTGTGTGAGTGTAAGGTTGATTCAAAGTAGTATAGCCCAATCTAGTGGCAATTGGCTAGATCCCTTCAATGTTGTTGTGCATACACCATTAAGCCTCAGCAGTTTACAAAAACTAAATTGAAGTTCACATATTACAATTGAAAAGCTGGAGGGAGTCAGGGTCTTGCTTCCCAGAGGTTTAATTAGTTAAGATAGCCAGCTTCAGTGGAGAAGGTAGAAATTGCGTTATGCAGTGAATCCCAGGTGGGGGGAGGGGTCACTCAGGAAATTATCCTGTGCAAACTGAAAAATAAAGGTAAATAAGGCAGAATTAGTGCAAATGTTACAAGAATGTGAAGTGGAGAGCATGCAAGGAATAGAGCTGGTGAGTAAAATTAATTGTATCGCATACATTATAATTAAAACTGATTATAGTGTAAACAGTATCAGCTCTGTAAAACCACAGACTAAGAGCAATAACATACAGCCTCTAAGTCCAGTGATAACAGCTGTATACTTCAGTGAATACACACAGGATATAATGCAAAAAGCAAAGTATGGCTGTTTTAGGACAATAATTCTATAGCTATGTTATTCAGTATGAGTTAACAGTAACATGAACTGCATTCACTTAGCCTTCTATAAGTAAATACCTCTTTTAGGACAGCTGCTACCTGAACTGTTAAGAGAAGGTTTTTATGGTTACATTCTCAAAATTTACCTGAGGATGTTATCCTCCTTTGGATAGACACGTTTTTGGACCATCTGGTGCTGTTGTCCCATAAAAGTGAGATGAGAGAGGAAAACTGACTTAAGGAGTCTCTCAGATTTTTCACCCTTCCTTTTCTAAGTTTATAAAAGGTTTCACATACCTCAGGACCTTTTTATAAAAGAAATAATAAGCACTCATCAAACTTCTGGTAAGCAGATATTCAAAAAGTAATGGCAAGGAGTTACCAAAAAGAAATGGGCAGCTTGTCAGAGGCCAGGGCAGTCCAAGTCTAAATTACTGTCTTTTGATTGGCCGCAAAACTGACTCTCCAATTTCATTTTTGGCAGCAGATAATATCAGGCATATGATTCTGAGAGTGATCCATCAGGAGTGCAGGTGGCACTGAACCCCTTCCTCCATTTCAGGGAATTCCTTCTCGTCCACCAGGTGAAACTTCTCTAATCCCTTCTGCAATTCAATACTTCCTGTCTCAATGGTCTTAGAACCCATTTCCCTTCTTCTGGGAGGGATAAGTTTTTATTCATAGTTCATAGTTCATAGTTCATAGTTTAGTACTAAGCTAACTGCCCTTGCAAGCCATTTTTTTTTAAGCCAATTATTATATCCTTGAGGGCTCAAACCCTGCACCTTGTGTTTGTAAGGCAAACACCTTAGCCATTAAGCCACCTTCCCAACCCCCCTTTCTGGTTCCAAAAAAGGAAGCTTTACTGAGACCAGTCCTACAACATTAATTTCTGAACCAGTTTGTGAAAATTCTAAAGTTCAAATATTATCCCTTCATAACCTGTTACCACTGATTCCCCATTGCCATTTTTTTGGTAACTCTGGATTTAAAGGATGCATATCACATTCCTATTGCATCAGATTTCAATCTTTTTTCTGTTTTTCTGTTTTTGGATTGCATTTTCCTACATTACCCTTTGGATTATCCACTGCTTCAAGGATGTGTACAAAGTATCTAGCCTAATTGACAGCCTATTGCAGACTGCAAAGTATTCACATTGTTCTATATTTAAATGACTCGCTTGCTTTTGCAGAGTATTTTTAAAGTGTTGGGAATCTTGTGACTTAAGTGCACAATCTCCACAGGATGTCTTTCCAAGAGAATATTCAAAAGTCTTATTCACTCCTTCCCACAGAATTATTTTCCTGGGGTGATTCCTAGGTACATCAGTTCAAAGAGCTTTACTTACACAGGAAAAAAGGAAATCCATATCCATATATATTCCTCGGCTTTTCCTTTCAGTCCAGGTCTTCAACAAGAGAATTTTCCAGAATACTAAGATTCATGATATCTATGCTTCTCATGATTCCTGTAGCCAGACTCCACCTGAGAAAGATTCCATGGTACCTGAAATCTGTATGGTCCCAACATCAGCACATCCCGACTTTTCAGATTCCAGTATTGGGATTTATAAAAAGGGAACTGCTTTGGTGGAGAGACCAGTTTTATCTAAATCCAGGTTTCCTATACCCCCTTCCAGCTCCAGCACAGTCTGTAGCAATGTATGCCTCAGACTTTGTTTTGGCAGCTGTCTTTGGGACAAAAAAGTGACTTAAGCACGTAAACATAAAGGAGATTTTAGCAGTTACATATACCCTCGACAGTCTCAATCACCTGTGAGCCCTCTACAAATGATTAATAACACCATAGTGATGCAGCACTTAAACAAAGGATGGTGGAGTCCAGATCTTATCCTCTGTTCAGGCTAACCATTGTAGCTTGTGATATAGTAATTCAGCACAATTTTACTTTATACGCATTTTGCATTCTATCAGAACAAACACTGGCAAGCAAGCTAAACAGAAACAAATGAAAATGAAAACCAAGCATGTATCTACTCCTCAAATTTCTTTGGATAGGACGACTTTACTGGGTCCTGCTTAGGGTTTAATTTAGGCTATTGATCTTTCTTGTAAAGCAGTTTCTGCTTAAACAAAGAGGCATTCCTCTTTTCCTGAAGAAATTCAAGCTTCAGAATCTGAATGGAAAGATGCAGGGACTGATGCAGTTTTTTTCCCCTCAGACTTCTGATTCAGACTCTGAAGACAGCTCAGTTTCTTGGAGACTATACATAGAATGTGCCAGTGTTTTCAATTGGAGAACACTGAGGTTTCTCAGTCCCTCAGACAATACTAAAAATTGTTACAGAAGGATTTTCCATAACCTACACCCATTCCTCCTGTTCTGTCGGCTTTAGAGGATATGTATGTTACTGCCTGCAATTTTTCTGATAGTCAGCCAGTTGCTCCTAAAAAGACAGAATGTATAAGGTTCATCAGGTTTTTTTTTTTTAATGTTTGCGTGCTATTCCCAAACCTGAGCCACAGCTATAGCTTTAGTTGATCCCACTGCTCCTACTCTGTCTAATAAGGATGGAAAAATATGGGAAAAAAGTGTATACTTCTATAACTTTTATTTTCAGAATTTTGAATTGTCAGGCTCATATGTTAGTTTGTTCTGATAAATTGTAAAAGTATGATGAATGTTTTATCTGCAGTTTCTTCTTCTGAGGAAGAATCTGCTTTAAATAACTTAGTCTCTTTTATTGCAAAGGTCACTACTCATTGTTTGCAATGTGTGTATGACTCTATTGATGCTTCTTTCAGGGCTATGGCCACTGGTATTGTTTTGAGTAAGTTTGCATGGCTACATTCTCAGAAGCCCAAATTGCCTCTTGAAGAGAGATTGTTTGGCATGTGTTGCAGAGGTGATCAAAAGTGTGATGTGAGGGGCAAGCTGATTCAGGAAATCATTAAAGTTTTTTCAGATCTCCTTTTCCAAATTGTCCAAAGGATTTTCTATCTCCTCATCCAATGTTGACAAAAAACAGAATAAACAGTCTCAACAAAATTCAGGTAAACAGACATTTAAGAAGAAATAATAAGGGGTCCCAAAAAGAAGTCTCAAACCTCCCCAATCCAGGGACTGTCCAACAAGTCTAAATTGCTGTTCAAGAGACCTTGTGACCCCCTTTCACCCTAGCTCCTTTTTTTCTTCCAGAAAGTATGACTCTCCATTTTTCTCTTTGGCAGCAGATTGTTTCAGACAAATGGGCTCTGAAAACCATCCATCAAGGTTACAGGTGGCAGTGAGAAAAAAAAACACATGGAAAGGAGGAATTTCCTCATACTGCAGATCAGACTCTTGTTTCCACCTGTTCTTTATCACTTTCTGTCTCAAAGAGTGATGGGACCAGTTCCCACTTCCAGGTGGGGAAACGGTTTTATTCAAGGATGTTCCTAGAGCCAAAGAAAGAAAATTCTAGAAGACCAGTTCTGGATCTTTCTTTCCCAAACTTCTCTGTGACTGTGCCCAAATTCAAAATGATGTAATTTCACAACTATCTCTTCTTCCTTCTTCCAAGTTTTCTGGTAAAACTAGACTTAAAAGATGTTTATTGTCACATTCCTAATCATCCAAACTTTAGATGTTTCTTAAGGTTTTGTATGTCTGGATCACATTACCAATTCTCTGATTTACCCTTTAGACTATCCACTGCATCAGGAGTGTTTACAAAGTGTCTATCTCCAGCTATAGCTCATTGCAGGCTACAGGGTATCCACACTTTTCCATATTTGGATGACTTGCTTATCTTTGTAGAGTCTTTTTCAAAGTGTCAGGAATCTTTCTCCCCAAGCTGGGATTCCAAGAGAAAATTCAAAAGTCTTTCTTGACTCCAGGAGTATGAACTAAAGCTATAGCTGTGGGTCAGGTTTGGGTATAGCATATAAAAATTAAAAAAAAAAACAATGAGGAACTTAATACCTCCTGCCTTTTTATGAGCAGTTGACTATGAGGAAAATTCAAAAGTCTTTCTTGACTCCTTCACACAGGACTGTGTTCCTGGAACATCAACTAGACACCTCAGTTCAAAGAGTTTTTCTCCCACAGGAAAAAAAAACATCTTTATTTAGATCTATTTCTAAAGTTTTCCACTCAGATTTTGGTTACTGTGGGGGAATAACAGTATTTTGGGTCTAATGGCTTCTATGAGTCTCATGATAGCCCTAGCAAGACTCCACATGAGAAAGAGACAGCAGTATCTGCAGTCTCTTTGGTGTCAGCATCAACCTCCATTATCTAATGCTGTCTCCTTTTATTACTCCAACCGTAACAAGTAAATTCTAGGCAGGGTTAAGGCACATCAGTTACTTTTTAGAAAGGGGTGGATTCTATAAGTATTTATTTTATTTACATAACATTTGTTTACCGGGAAAGACCCCATTTTCAGTGGTGGCCTGGGGAGAAATGCTCCAGACACATCTTTGGAATGTGGGAGGAAACCAGAGCACCCAGAGGAAATTCACGAAAATGCAGGGAGGACATGTAGACTCTGCACAGAAGGTACTCCAGCTGAGAATCGAACTGGAGAGCCTCTTGCTGTGAGGTGACAACACTAACAGCTGCACCACTATGCTGCCTAAAAGCAGCAACGTGGTCCTCTGCACATATTTTTATGAAGCACTACAAGCTAGACTCCTTTTCTGGGTGTAAAGCAGACTTTGCTATGACCATTCTCTATGGGCTCCTAGATCCTCATCCTTACTTCTCCCAAAGCTTGTAAGCTATGGTAGTCTACCCATACAGATATAGTTACCGCAGCAGTGATCAAAATGATGAACATAGTGCAGTTATATAAGTAAACTTACCATAGCAGATATTTGAATGATCACTGCTGTAGTAGTCAGTCCCTCTCTCCAAACCTCTTATTTCGGTATACTTTTGCTAATATGGTGAGGATATTGATTTTTACTACTTAGTATTGACCTCTTTCAGGGCTCTAGCCTCTCTCTTTCAGTTGGCATGAAAGCTGTGATGGGTTTTGCACCCAGATCCCTCATTTTCTCCAGCTGTGCTTGCACTGTCAATGGTCTTGATGCATGGAAGGTGTCTTTACGCTTTGGAAGCTGGCCGATTGTTATATCCTATACCGGATATAATCCATATAGCTAAGGCTACTGCAGCAGTGACTATTCAAACTTCTGCTGTTCTGGTAAGTTTACTTAGACAACTATACTTTGTCCCTTCTTTTGAAACTGGCCAAGGGCAATTACCATAGGCTTCCCTGCAGGCTAGATTTACTCACATTAAACAGTGGGTATTTGATACACCCCATCCTAACAATTTTTCAGCAGACTGCCTGAATGCTAGAATTTTGTTACCTTTTAGGCATCTTTTTTTAAAGATGTGCAGCAGTTATTAAATGAGGTTAAAATCATGCTAAAAGGAAATCATATGTCTAGGAGGAAAAGATTTTATAGGTGGTACCATTTTAAAAGCCACAATCCTTTTAAGGCTAGGCTACTGTCCTCTGGCCTTTATGACTTCTCTATCAAGGTTTATTTGTCTGGCATCTCTGCTTGACTGGCTCTGGATTCCCCCTTTCTTTCTATGCCCAGATTAAGCAGTTTTGACAGGGTTTTCACATATCTATCCATTTGGAAAACAGGTAACTCCTTGGGGTCATACATTTGTGCTTGAAAATATTACTCTTTTTCCATTTGCATCAGTGTTTTACTCATTTCTCTGACTTCTGCTGGGAGGGTTGAAAATAAATCTTTCATTTATGCCTAAAGTGTTCTGAGAGTTTACCTTGAACCAGTCTATTAATCTCCTTGTCTTTTTTCCTGACCCCAAAAACAAGGGAGGAAAAAAATCCATCATATTCTGGATGTTCACAGGCAGTTTGGATACTATCTAGACAAAACTATATCCTTCAGGAAAGCTGATCATCTGTTTGTCTGCTATGAACGTAAGAGGAAAGGACAACCTGTATTAAAGCAGATCATTTCTAGATGGTTGCCTCCTGCTATTTCTTTCTTTGTTATTCTCATCATACTAAGCATTTCCAGGCAGATTTAGGGCCCATTCTACCAGAGCTTTGACTTTTCTTGTGATTTTCTGGAAAGGGGTAGACTCGAAGTATTCTAGAGGCAACACCTTGGTCCTCTGTACAGACTTTTACTACAAAACTGAATTAATTAATTTCCTCCTCCCTCCTTAGTTTCTAAGCTATGGTAATCTACTCAAATAGTTTAGGTTACTGCAGGTATAAAGTTGAATATAACACAGTTGTGTAAGTAAACTTACCATAACAATAGATGCTATAATAGATCACTGTTGCAATAGCCATACCCTCCCTCCAGCCCCCTTCTTTTGATAATTTTTGTATTGCCAAAGTTTAAAAATCTATACCCTTGTGTAAAGCAGTCTTCCTAAACAACAAATTGCCTAGACTGTCCATTGTCAAAGCTATGACTCAGCAAGCCCAACGGCACTCAGAAAAAAAGAACACCTAATACCACACTTACAGTCACACTCACTGAAGTCCCAAACACTAAGCCTCTAAGGCAAGCAAACACACTAGGACTCTCATCACTGGGGACTCCATTGTAAGACATACTGATGCCCCTCTAACTGGGTCTATATCACCCCGTCGAATGGCTATTCAATGAATAGCCAATTGTCAAACACCTATTTAGCGAAGCCGCTCTTCATCGAATGGCAAAGCTTAAGTAGGGCGAACAAGTGGTTGGCCAAACAAGCGACCACAAAAAAAAAAAAAAAATTAAAAACTGCCAAGGTGAGGTGGGGGGGTTATACCCCCCTAACTAAATATACCAACTCCAAGATCGCACTACAGTGGGGAAGAGGGCAAATTCCAGAAGGTGGCCAACCGCTGGTTTGCCCTAGTTAAAATTTGCCATTTGATGAATAGTGGCTTTGCTAAATAGGTGTTTGATGAATGATGAAATAATATGGACCCCCTCTAACCATGATGAACAAGGAGAAGAATAACAGTTAGTTGCTTATCTGGAGTCAAAATCCACCAAGTCACTCGTACTCAAGTCATTACACCACAGGAACTAGTATGATTCCATCATCATACTCCATAATGGTATAAATGACCTGAGACATACCCCCCTAGACTATATGAAGAGAGACATTATGGACCTTTCAGACTGTATTTCAGGCTGGTATGAGCCTAGCATTGAACATCATATTACCTTCACCAAGGATGATGCCACAGTATGAGCAAACGATTAAGGTTTATACATCCACAAAGTGCCTTTTTTAGGCAATGCCAAATTGGCAAATTTATTGACACAGCAAAATCAACTCAACTGAACCTCAAGGAGTTACTGCTCAATGCCAAACTTCTGGCACCCCAAATTAAACAGGATATAAAACAAAATTACAAAAATCATAGCAAAAATCAGGAAGGGTAATTCCCAGAAATATAAAATTTCTCTCATCAAACTAAATATGTAACTAAGAGGGCTAATTAGATCAAGCAAAGCCAACTTTGAGGTTAAGATAACTTCCCAGGTGAAAGACAATTAACAATTATGTATTTACCATAATGAAGCATATGTGTTGTCCATTTTCATTCTTCCTGAATGTATCCTCCTCAGCCACATATTCCAGACTTAAGATCCTGCTCTTGAGCTCCGACCTCTACTCATATTGCCCCTTACCATCCTCGTTGCCTCAGATCAAGTTTGTTGCTATATATATATATATATATATATATATATATATATATATATATATATATATATATATATATATATATATACCTGTAGTTAAACAGAGACAGGAATAGCTTGATAGAAAAGGCAGTGCTCAAACTCAGAATGGCAGGTTCCCAATACAGTTCAATAGGTCTCTCTGGAAAAATGGATGGAGGATGGATGGGAGGGAAGTTGAGGAAGAATGAAAATGGACAACACAGATGCCTAGTTATGCTAAGTACATAACTTTTAAATTCAATGATGTCCTTTTCATTTTTCCTCAAATTATGAGACAGATTCCCCTGCTACATTGATCTTGGGTGGCCTCATGGAAGAATATTCCAGAGTACTATTGAAACAAAGGTGGCTCTTTTTCTAGAAATGATATGCAATTTATAATGACTAACAAAGTTATGAGCATTAGACCATGTAGCTGCAATGCACATATCAATTGATGTTCTTGACCAAGATGATGTAGCCATGGATCCGGTTGAATGACCTTTGAGAGGTTTACATAATGTCATGCTTTTCTGAGAATAACTACAAGAAATACAATCTGTTATCCATTTGACTAAAGTAACTTTAGAGGCTGGACAACCCAGCCTTTTTGGTGAAAAAGAAACAGAGTTGATCAGATTTTTTTATTTGTTTTGTCCTGTGAAGATACAAATTTAGTTGTCTGTGCACATCAAGGAGATGCAGCATGTACTGTCCTTTATTCAAAAATTTGGAATGAAAAATGGTAAGTGAATGGAACCTATGTTATTTTCAGAAGCCACTTTAGGAAAAAAGGAAAGGTTAATCCATAATGAAACCCTATCCTTATAAAGTGATTTAAGGAGTTTTTGAAGAAAGAGCCTGGAGTTCAGATATTCTCTTTGTAGAAGTAAAGGCTATTAAGAAGACTGTTTTCCATGACAGGAATTTCAAACCAGATTTAGCTGAAAGTTTAAAAGGGGTTTACATTAGACCTTATAGCACAACTGTCATATCCTGAGGTGGTAAGGGTTCCTTTATCGAAGTCTTAGAAGAAAAATACCTTTCAGGAAAGCTTTGCATAATTTAGACAAATCCAGGAAAAAATGTCTGTTCCTCCTGTGAAATTTGGAAATAGCTGCCAACTGAAGTTTAATTGTAGAGAAACTAGGAAAAAAGTTATCAAAAACTGGAGAACTGCAGAGACTGGGGCAGAGAAAGGATCAATTTCCTTATTCAAAGCCCAAAGGGAGAATCTTTTCCATTTGCATTTCTATACTTTTTTTGGTAGATTCTTTCTGAGAAGCCAAAATAATGTCACGTACAGGGGCAGAC
This sequence comes from Protopterus annectens, assembly GCF_019279795.1. Taxonomy (NCBI): domain Eukaryota; kingdom Metazoa; phylum Chordata; order Ceratodontiformes; family Protopteridae; genus Protopterus; species Protopterus annectens. Next base: position 1,821,245,071 of record NC_056733.1, on the reverse strand, counting down.
AGCCAGAGATATCTAACTATTACTGGAAGTGGAGAAAACATGTGATTAGTTTGAGGGCCTGTATGTTGGGATGTTAGATCTCTGATGGATGAGAAAGGAGATCCAGAGTTGGCTCTTGTATCCATGGAGGATAATGAAGATGAGACCGCAGGAAGGGGAACTATACTTGCCGAGGCCAGAAAGGGGCAATGAGGATTAATGAACTCTTTAGTTGACTTGCTTTCTGTAAAAATCTGGGGATAAAGGGAAGAGGAGTGCAAGCATAAAGGAGACCCAAGGGCCAAGTGTGGACTAGAGCATCTGTCGGTGACTCCCCCTGAGGGGTGATAACAGCAAAGTACCTGCTCCACTTGGTGTTATGCAGAGTGGCAAAGAGGTCGCAGCAAGGTCAGCCCCAATGCTGGAAAATCATCTCCACCACAGATTGACTGAGAGACCATTCATAAGGCATCACAATGGATCTGCTTAGTTTGTCTGCTAGCACGTTGGTTTTCTCTGTAATGTGCATTGCAATTAGAAAGTGGTCTGATGAGGTCACCCATTCCCATACTGTCATGGCCTTTCTGCAAAGAGGATAAGATTGACTTCCTCCTTGTTTGTTGATGTACCAGACTACAGACATGTTGGTTTGAATTGCAATTATCCCTAGGAGGAGACCACTAGTAGGACTACACTCATCTCTTGAACATTGATATACAACTTGGTCTCTTCCCAGGAAATGTACCCCACCCTAGTCGAAAAGCATCTGTGGTCACTGTGGCCATTGGGGTTGGTAGAACAAAAGGTCTGCCTAGATGAAGATTATCCGATTGTATCCACCAGTGGATGTATTTGCAAATTGGAGTAAGCTTAACTGGAAGGGATAGGGGTTGATACGGAATGGACCACTGCACAGCTAGAGCCCATTAGGGAACCTGCATAAAGAAATGTGCCAAAGGAAGTAGTACTGAAAAATTAATTATCAAGGTGCTGCTTACTGTGCTGGAACCAAAGTCTTCTTAAGACACTAAGTCTTGTTGGCTGGGTTCTGCCGAAATCAAAGTCTAGTTATAATTGCATTCACAGTTTGTTGCACACAGAAACTTGCAGAATGTACACTGATGAAAGAATATACTTTGCAGCACAACATTCTGTTACATTAAGAGCAGCAACTAATAAATAACTTATTCTTATAACACACCACATGGACTACTGTTGTAGCTTTAGTTGCACTGTACCACTTTACTTCTCGATCAGCAAAGAAGATAATTATCCTGTACATTACCTCAGAACAAGTGTGTTTCCACCAAAATACCACTAACAATTTCATCTGCTACAGTCTTTTTATAGTATTTTTAGATCCTGTTTTTCTTCTTGGTATTCTATTTTGGACTTTGTATGGAAACATCTGTTTGATGATGATGGGAGGAAAGCATGTAATAGAATTGTTTTCCATCCCATAGAGAAACAATGCTGACAGTGTCTTTAAGGAAACATCTTGTGGGAAGATGCTGACTTGATAAAAGCATGTCCATTCAAACTTCTTTGCTTGACTGTATAAGAAAACATGTCTTTAAGGAAACGTAGGACAGAAACAAGTACAGATTGTTTTTCTGTTAAAAGCATGCCCATTCTTTAAAGAAGCACGTCATCTTCCTTGCTGATAGTGTGAAATGCGTACAGAATTGTTTGTTTTTACATTTTTGCTGAGTCTGTAAGGAAACATGTCCATTAAGCAGATTCCTTATTTTTCAAGGCACAGTCATTTAGTATGGATGCTAATTACATATTGTTGAACTCGATTTCTACATTTAAGTACGCTTTATTTTATACCTTATTTATTTTGCATATTTGTAGCAGAATTATTTTCAACCTTAATATACTCTAACAGTTCCCTCTCTTTAATTTTAAAACAAACTCAAAACATTTTAAACAGATATGTATTTTTGGTCAGATTATGGGAAACAAAACCTTTCTTTTTTGATGCAACAAGAAGTCAAATGCATTTTTACATAGTTAATACAATGATATAAACATATTACTACCAAAACTGAATGTATGTAACAACTTTTTTTGCAGATCATTCTGTGAAAATATTTCACCAGTTATGGGCTGTGTCTGCTTTAGTTTTATTTTTTAACTTGATTAATTTATTCTTTTGCAATCACAGAATGTAATTTGTGACTTAGAACTCTTTCATTAACTCTTTGCAACTGTTGAATTAACTGTTTACATTTATTAATCATTTTATACCAAAAGATTAGAGATAGACTAATATCTATAAGAGATAAGAACCGTGTACTATGTGTTACTGCAAGCATTATTTTGCTAAACATATACAGTTTTAATGTCATTTTAACCATAACATTATGGTCATATTTCTGAACTGCCCATTAACTTTAGTTGACAGTGAAGTGAACATATTAAACACCTTGGTAAAGTACTGAACTGGGCTTAGATAATAAATATTTGAATGTAATTATTTCAGTATATTTAATACTTGAGGATTAAAAAAAAACATGATTTATACACTAAAGAATGCTATGTACATATTAGTCCATTAGCTGTATGTGTACAATATTTTAATATAGTTTTTCTCTAACTGGGGTAACCAATACTGGTATGGATAAAATGGTCCAAAAAACAGTAATAAAGTTACAGCTAGTGATAAAATTACTTTTGAACTTGTTACATTACAATGTGTCCTATACAGTATATATCTACACAGACTGTTTGCTACTCATGCATTTCAATATAGAAGGTACCCTGGACCCATTTTTTTAAACATGTTTTTTTCACACATAGTTATTACCATTAATTTTATTTACACTGAATTATTTTGTATTTGTACATACAAAGACTGCAAAGTACATTTAGTCCAATCTTACAAATTTAGTAACATTAACATCAAGCAAAATCTTGGAAAATTCTTATGTCTCTTTTAAAGTATCTAGTGGAATTGCCACCAGAGGTATGGTATTAAAGTACATACTGAGCAATTAGAAATATTCATGCTTTTTGCATACAAACACTGTCTTGCCAAAAATATATTACAAAATAGTGACCAGTCTTGCTAATTTTTTCACATATTTTTACTCTCTCTCTTGTATAGCTTCAATAAAGCAATTTTAAGCCATCTCTTGTATAGCTTTACAGTTTAACAGGTTGCAAATACAATTTAATACTAAGCAATACAATAATAACTAGCATGATAGCTATTAGCAACTTGTAAAATATCTTGTCCTGTCAGGTTTAATCTGTTTACCTGTATTTCTAATATACTAATACCTGTTTTCCCCTCCCCCTAAAAGGGCATTGTCAAGACGGAATGAGATATTATTTTTCTTCCTGCAGCTCTATTTTAGACCCTTCTGCAGTACTGCTTATACAGTCAGTGCAAAACTGAGAAAGTACCCCCCCCTGTAGTATTGCAGTATTGTTTATTTGCTTTATTAGGTTACTAACAAATTGTGGATCCTTGTCAGATTTGATCCATTTTTTATAAAGCTTTTGCTGTTTACTACTACTAGTAGGTATTTATACTCTCTTGCATAATTTATTTGAACTGCATGTATACTATGGCCCGTTTGCTGGCTGTACTTGATGTAATTGAGGTTTTTTACTTTTAACATTTACCTGCATTCAGATTATTAATGACATGTATGCACAATTGTGACATTTTATTACAATTACCAAATAGTGCTGCATGTGAACATTTAACAATTATGTTTTAATAACAATAATGTTTTAGAAAAACTCAAGCCACTTGTCTGGCAATCAGTCTTGTTTTTTACCTTATCTGCCCAATATTTCCTGTAACTATTCTTTTAACCTGGGACGGTATGAGCTCACATTTTAGACCCTGTAGACTATAGTAAACCCTTTTAGCATTTTTCTGTTAATCATTTAATACACTTGCAGCTTGATATAAGAATGCAGTTGTAGAATTATATTTGTGATTTGCATAACTATGCATTTATACTACATAAATAGATATTCTTTTACAATTAGCTTACATATTTTTTTAACTTGGATTTCAGTATTTTTATTTAACTGCCCTGCCTTTCATTTTACAAAAAACTGCTTGACTAATACCATCTGTGATTTATTTCTTTTTAAAATTGTCTATCAGAGCTTTAACTGTTTGGTATGGTGTTACTATACAATTATAAAAAAAAACTGTAAAAAACAAAATAGATATTAGCTTAACTAACATGTTTATATTTACATTATTTATATTTGCTGTTGTCTGCCTTTCATTCTTGTGCATTTTAACAGATGTACTTTAGATGAAAAGAAAATACATGCATGTCAGTCTTGTAACTTCAGATCTTTGCTGTTATTTTTATGCACTAGAATTGTTTTATTTACCTTTGACTGTGCTATGAGAATGGCAGTCATATGTTCTACTTTACTGTAGTACTGATAACTGTCTTGCTTTAATTGAATGAAATTAAAACATTTGGGAATGATTTGTCCATACATCAGATCCTACCATGTATGTTTAACCATTTTCAAAACACAGGTATATTGTAAAATATATTTCTTTTGTATAGCTCAGCTGTAGTTTCCTTCTCTGTTGCAATGTTTTTAAAGCTCAGCTGTTGTATGCAGGAAGTCAGCCTATGTCAGTTCAGCTAATTTATTTTCTTTATCCTGTAACTGTTGTTCAAGAGTTTCCTGTAATTCTACACAGTCTTCCTGATACTTTTCAGTAACCTGTTCTGCTGAATCTAAAACTCCTATGGACTTTTGAAAAAATGTGTGTATAACTTGTGTAGAATTTCTGAACTCATTTTGTCTGTCTTTTAGAAGTTTATTACATTCTTTTGTAACAAAATGTGCTAGAGTTTCTGTCAATAACTGATTTGACTGTTGTTGTAACTTTGAAATTAACCTTTCACATATGGTGACAGGACATAACTGTTCAACATCTGAATATAATGGAAACACATTACCCTTATCATGAAAAGGTTCATCTTTACAGTCTATTTTTGAGCAATAGCATGCAATACTTTTTATGGCATGGCACACAAAATGCAGTTTCTGTTGAGTCACACAATAAACATTTACTCTGATGTGCTTCATTTTTTTGTTGCAGATACCAATCAAATTTTACAACCCACTTGCATAATGCCTATATGTCAACTTGCCCTAATAAGGTTTTACATTTACTAATGTGCTGTGTATACCAACATTGCAGTTTACTCCATATTTCATCTGGTTGCTCTGCTACATTGAGTAAAGCTTGGCTTACACCTGCTTGAATTCTGTCTAATAGCATCCACTCTAAAAATGTGACACAGAAAAAAGTCTTACCACCTAGCAAGAAAACAGCTGATCTGGCTGTTGCAAATGGCTGGAAATTTTTCAGAGTCACTCGAGAAGCTGGTGAAACACAGCAGGCAGTGAGCTGCTGTGAAAAGTTGCTGTTCACCTTTCTTGGAGAATTTATGCCACTGCGACTTTCCTGCACTGCAGGCTCAATCTGGATTCAGACGTCTGTGGTACTTTACTGCTGCAAGCTGGAGTATTTCTGTTTAGGATTTACACATATGTACAGATGTTAGTTACTGCAACTTCACTCAGGCATCACTCCCCCTGTTTCTGAATGCATGCTAGGCTCACCATTGAAAAATTAATTATCAAGGTGCTGCTTACTGTGCTGGAACCGAAGTCTTCTTTAAGACACTAAGTGTTGTTGGCTGGGTTTTGCTGAAATCAAAGTCTAGTTATAGTTGCATTCATAGTCTGTTGCACACAGAAAGTTGCATAATTTACACTGATGAAAGAATATACTTTGCAGCACAACACTCTGTTACTTTAAGAGCAGCAACTAATAAGTAACTTATTCTTATAACAAACCACAAGGACTACCATTGCAGCTTTAGTTACACTGTACCACTTTACTTCTCGATCAGCATAGAAGATAATTCTCCTGTACATTACCTCGGAACAAGTGTGTTCCTACCAAAATACCTCTAACACCTTCATCTGCTACAGCCTTTCTATAGTGTTTTTAGATCCTATTTTTCTTCTTGGTATTCTATTTTGGACTTTGTATGGAAACATCTGTTTGCTGATGAGTGCAGGAAAGCATGTAATAGACTTGTTTTCCATCCTGTAGAGAAACAATGCTGATATTGTCTTTAAGAAAATATCTTGTGGGAAGATGCTGTCTTGATAAAAGCATGTCCATTCAAACTTCCTTGCTTGACAGTATAAAAAAACATGTCTTTAGGAAACATATGACAAACACATACAGATTGTTTTTCTGTTAAAAGCATGTCCATTCTTTAAGGAAGCAGGTCAACTTCCTTGCTGACAGTGTGAAATGCATACAGAATTGTTTTTTTTTACATTTTTGCTGAGTCTGTAAGGAAACATGTCCATTAAGCAGATTCCTTATTTTTCAAGGCACAGTCATTTAGTATGGATGCTAATTACATAACGCTAAACTCTATTTCTACATTTAAGCAAGCTTTATTTTATACCTTATTTTATTTTGCATATTTGTAGCAGAATTACTTTCAACCTTAATATACTCTAACAAGTAATATGGCTGCTGCCATGGAACCTAGTTCTTAAAGTACTGACCTTGCTGAAGGAAATGGATGGGAAAAGAGAAGATAAATCTGTCTTCTGATAGTGGAAATACAATGAGGAGGTAGAGATGCTACTTGTGTTGTATCTAGAACTGTACTAATGAACTCCAGACTCTGGGCTGGTGTTAGGTTTGACTTGGCATGATTTATTGTTATACCCTGGGATTTCCAAATCTGGAGCAAATAGTCCCTGGCATACAGAAGTAGATGTTTGGAGAGGGTGGTGAGGAGCCAGCCATCTAGCTATGGAAACACTTGGAATCATTTCAGTATCAAATGAGCTGCCACCACTGTCATGCATTTAGTAAACATGCTGGGGGCTGTGGTGAGTCCAAAGGGTAGGGCTCTGAATTGGTAATGACTGGCTCCCAGCAGAAAGTGTAAATGTCTTCTGGCTCACCTGTCTATTTTGATATGATATGATATGATAGTATGCATCCTGAAGATCTGTTGAGCAAATGCAATCATCCTTGTAAAGAAAAGGTAGCACGGACTGTACCATGACCATTTGGAACTTTGCTTTCTTCACATACTCATTCATTTTGTTTATATCCAAAATGGGTCTGAGGTCCCCTGTTTTCATTGCATTAAAAAGAAGTGTGAATAAGTTATAAATCCTATTTGGTCTGGTGGGACCTTTTGGATGACTGTCTTGTCTAGCAGCTTTTGGATTTCTTGTGCTTTTTCCTTCCTTTGACTGGGTAGAATGTCAGGAAGCTTCTTCCTTTTGTGGATGGGAGAAGGAAAATAGTATGGAATAACCTCTGAATATTATTCTTAGTACCCATGAATTATGTGTTACACTTGCCCAGCCATTTGGGTGCAAGGACAATTGACCCACCGACTACCTCCAGAATTGGACAGTCAGGCAGCACTTCAGGTGTGCTGAAAGGGCCTGTCTGGAAAATAATCCCTGAAGCCCTGATTCTGTAGACCATCTCTACCTCTATGGAGAAGTTGACCATTAAAATCTGTTCTGCCTCTGGGGGGGGGAATTATCATCATGTGGATCTTGGAAAGGTCCCTGAGATTTTCAGAACCACATCTTCCCACCATCTCTCTGATTCCTATAAAAGGTTCATTCAGGTGTAGAAAACATGATTTCCAAGGCAGACAGTCTTTTCATCTTGTTCGCTGTGGGTAGGCATCTCTTTTACTGATAGCTCTAACAAGGAAGTGCCATCAAATGGGGCATTGATAAGGATGTCTTAAAAGGCTCCACAAAGTAGCATAGCCACATCCAGGTAGGTCTCCTTATGGCAATGCCTGAACTGGCTGCTCATGAGGTACCTTCAGCTGTTTGAGAGATCAACCTCATCAAAGCATTTGATATGGATAAGAGGGTGGCCCACTTGCAAGGATGTTCTTTTGAAGTCCTCAGCAGACATGGACTCCGAGAGAGTATTTGAAAGCTCTTCAGTCAAATCTCTCTGAAGTATAGTAAATGGGCCAGGTAGTTTAGTGACCTCAGGGCAAAGGTTGCCAAGGCAAAGACTCACTTTCCAAATCTGTCGAATGCTCTAGACTTTCTGTTTGGTGGATGGACAGATGAGCTCTGTTTTGCTAGCTCTTTCTTCGTGGCTGTTGCCACCACCATAGTATCAACTGGGACGCTTTTGCTCCAGTGGGATCTATCTGTTGATGGGGCTAGAAATTTGTCAGGTCTTTTGGGAATCTGATGGTATCTGGTTTCTTCCAAGCCCAGTGTGAAACCAAATTGATAAGTTAATCTACAGGGGATAACCCAGGACGTAGATGGGCCAGAACCAAAAGCCTCCAAAAATACTGATTGTTCTGGTGAGGGGTTTTGGGAAGACTAGCCATCATTTTGTTTTAGGATTTTTAAAATATCTCCAAAGGAGATGTCATCTGATGGTGATCTGGAAGACCTATTTCCTTCATAAAAATCAATATCCTCCATGAGAGACCCCATCAGGGAGTCAATGTGTCTCCTTTTGCATGTTCTCTTCCAGTGCACCTCCTCTGTATGGTGTTCACGTGAGGTGTTGGAAGATAGGGGAAGTTTCTCTACTGGAACTGGTTGGACACATATTGGAACCGTCTGGAATAGGTCTGATCAGTTCAGAGCTCAGAACTGATGAGAGAAAAGGGGTAGAATAAAAAAAAAATGAGATGGACTATATATAGCTCGCAAATGGTTAGATCCTGTAAGTATCTCTTGGGAGGAATTCAAAAAAACTGCTATTAAACATATACTAGCACATAAAATAGTATTGGACAAAAGAAACTAAAATATGAAAGTCCGAGCAATCTGGGAACAGTCCTATAACATCTTATTAGCATAAAGCACCAGGTACACCATATCTTATGAACTGGAAGTATTCCCACGAGTACACAGCTTAACTATGGATGAAGTATCATTTTTGTATGTGCTGTTTTTAGACTAATGACATTAATTGGGAAAGCATCTTTGTATCTATTGTAATTAGGTATGTTGTATGACCTACATGTTTCTACTTTATCCCCAATGTATAACATGCAAATATGGTCATTTTGTAAATATGGAATGGTTATGGTTTTTGCAAATGTAAAACAAAAATAAAAATTATTGAAATAAAAAAATTAGATGGCAGTTCTCTTTGGAGAGAAAACCTCCTTTCCCACTACCCCAAAAGCCAATGGACCCAGAGGGGCCTCAACCTGCCTTTTCTGAGCTGAAACTCCAGAAGAAAGTAGGTCTAGACCTACCCTGGATCCATGCCTTAGGAGTGGAACCAGATCTGAGCTGTCCAGTGGTGAGGTTCTGAAGGGAAGGGATGGATCTGACAAAACCAGAGCCAGATTTATCCCCTCTAATCCAGTGCTGAGAATTCAACTCCAAGATATGCCCTGATCCGAGGTTATTGGAGTAGAACTAGCCAAGGATATAGTCTGAGTGGAGGAAAAAGCTTTCCTTGGATCTGGCACCTGACCTCTCAGGGATTTCGGATCCTGGGACTCCAAAACCACTGGATAGAGTGGAGAAGTAGATAAGATGTTTTTTGATGTGGTAGATATACTTACAGATCCAATAGCTGGTAAGAACCTCATCTGGATCTGAGCTCTGAGAAGGTTTTGCATCATCCTATCCACATCTGCTTCCAATAAGCTTCTGGAGGACCTAGAGGAAGTACTGGATGGGGGCCTTGAATGCTTCTTTGGAGTCTGAAGCAATTGAGAAGGCAGAGTTGGTGAAACTGGCTTAAAAGCAAATTCTGGAGTAAGACTCCTATATAAAGTATCTGGTTTCAGATCCAAGGACCTAGGATACAAGGGTGGTACGGTAGGACTTATTGTAATAACTGTAGAAGCTGAAGCCTAAGGATCTGATGGTTTTGGATCTGACTGTCGAGTCTTTGGAACCGATAGTGTCAGATCCAAAGTTTTTCTGCTTTTTAACAGAGGCTCCGATGAAGATCTGAGGGACTTTAGAGGGGAGCATTTTCTGTGCACCAGAGGAGCAGATTTACTAGTTTTAGAGGGGGGGTTGAACCCCTGAAAATGATGTAGTAGGGAGAAGTCCCCTTAGAATAAGTTTTACATCTAACAGGGCCCTTGTGTTAAAGGTGGTGCAGATCTTACAAGCAGTGTCAAGCGCCTGCCCCAAAACAGTGCACACTCCTTGGAGGCATCTGAATTTGGGATTTTATGCCCATAAGAAGTGCATTTCTTAAAACCTGTTTGTTTATATGACATGTTACTATCTAAAAAAGGAAGAACAACATGAATAAACTACAAGAAAATATCTTTTTTTTAATATATGAAAGGAAAGAAAAAGGGCTTTAATTACCAGTGATGGTAATCTAAGGAAATACCCTGGGGTGAAAAAGTTAAGCAGATATACCAACAATGGTAATAAAGAAATATTATTTATTGAGAACAGTAAGAAATAAGAGGCAGAAAGTCCTAATGTCCTGCGAAAAAATTAGGAGGGAGGATAGATAATCTAAACTAAAATAAGTTATAAGTATATCCAAAAATTAAGTAACTCATGAAAATATCTGTAATACTGCTCAAGAGTGGAACCTGCATCTGTTCGAGAAGGAGGCAAACGAGATCTGAGGTAATGTGGATGGAATAGAACATTATGGGTAGAGGTATCAGCTTGTGAGCTGGATCCAAAGTTTGGAATATACAGCTGAGTGAGATCTGGATCCATATGTTAAGGAAGAATGAAAAGGATAACATCAGATCCAACAGGCCCTCTTCAGCTATGTAAGAAACATCAAGGGCAGTACACAGCAATGTGTTGAACTGGTGGTTAATGGAGCCACATTTGCCAAGCCTGGAGATGTAATTAACTTGTCAGTGGACAAATTCAGTTTGAAGTTTACCCCCCTCTTACCCAACCATACCCCAAGAAATAATCTCAAACATAACCTCTCCAGCTATAACTAGGGGGCATGTACTGGCTGCACTCACTAAAGCCAAGAATGCAGTCTCAATGGACCCTGATAACATCCTGGGATGCTTCCTGAAAAGTTTAAAATATGACTTAACAGGATGCCTGGATTCACTTTTTAACTATAGTCTTAAAAAAAACTTTGTGCCATGAGAATGAAGAACTGCTATGGTCATTTCCCATTCATAAGGGAGGACTTTCAGCTGATCCTGGAAACTACAGACCCATAAGTCTGACTAGTCTTATTTGCAAAGTCATGGAAAGAATTATCATGGAAATTACCAGCAATGACATAGGAGACCTCCAGACACTGGATCCATTCCAGTTTAGCTTTGTCAAAGGAAGGTCATGCTTACAGAACCTGGCAGACTACTTTGAAAAGTTCAGTAAGGCAATGGATGAGGGTAAAGCAGTGCATATTGCTTACCTAGATCTGGCTAAAGCATTTGATACAATACCCAACACGGGCATTGTCAACAAACTTAAAGAACTAGGCATAAACCCGTTTATAACATGCTGGATAGCTAGCTGTCTCATGGGTAGGACTCAAAAGGTTAGGATCATTGAGGCCACCTCCACAATGAGGGCAGTCACCAGTGGAGTCCCTCATGACTCTGTGCTGGGCCTGCTCCTCTTTGGCATCTACTTTCTGAAATCAAAGCCAATGTCAATGGTCTCTTGCTGACCAAGTTCACAGATGACTGCAGACTGGGAGCAGTCATTGAATCACTCCAAAATGAGAACACCCTAAAGAAAGGTCTAACACAGACAAAATGCTTAGTGGAAAAGCCGTTGCTTAAGACTCAGTGCCAAGAATTACATTACGTTACCTTTAGGGAAGTCAGCAACCTTGGCTATCTATGTCATCAATAAAATGCTCCTAAAAGTTGATTCGCTAGCCATGGATTTGGGAATGCATGTAGAAAAAAGTCAAAAGTTGGTGCTTATGAACACCAGCATAATTTATTATTCCTAACTATAATAACCAAAGCTTTCAGGTAAAACACCCTTTCTCAATACATACATCACAGTTTGATCACATCAGTTTGAAATACATCAATCCAAGTCACATGATAAAAGATGTCCCTGCTTTAAAGATGTATACTCTCTTTATAAACACTAATAAAACATTTAAAATACTAACTATTATTACAAAATAAATAATTAAAACTATTAAGCATATGTATGTGCATATAAATAAAACACAAATATATATGGTACAGCCATCTACATATCTATAAATTCATATGTTTCTTTTTTAACAATAGTTTAATACTAACTGCTTAATTCAGTCCAGGTTCTTTATCAGCATTCAAGTGAATAATCCAATTTAATTCTGCAACTTCTGTTTCTAAACGAAGATCCCCCCCTCTCAAATCAGACCTAATATTTTGTATAACCCTAAACTTAAAAGTATGTTGCACTCCTATATCTACTACATGCTTGGCGATCGAGTTAGTCAACACTTTTCGCCTAATATATGATAAGCGCTCTGAAATTCTATATTTTAGTCTTCTATTACTTTTACCTACACAGAATCCAGGGCATACATCGCAAACTGCCTGTTAAACAATATTTTCTGTAATACATGTCACAAAGGAGTTGAACAAAAATTCTTTCCAGTAACTGGATGAATAAATTTACTCTGCTGTAATATATGTTTACAGAAAGAACAATTATAACAAGGGAAGGTACCCTTTCTCACAACAGAGTAATCATCTTTTCTAGATCCCAAGTCTTTATAACAAAGATGCTGCTTCAAAGTTTAACTTTTCCTGTAGGCAAATTTGGGTCCCTGTCCTAAATACTCCTCTAATTCTAGGACAACAGTTAATATTGGCCCATTTTGTTTAATAATACTAGTGACACCTTTTGTTCTAGAGTTATAGTTGGTCAAATAACATATCTTATGTTTTTCTTTTTTATCTTTATTATCCTGACTCTTATTATTATATAAATCATTATAATCTTCCTGTTCTTCAGAATTACTATTCATTACAGTACTATCAGAAAAATATGGTCTCACTGGCCATTTCTTTCTTTAATCACATCATCATACACTTCCATCAGAAGATTCTTTTCATAGTTCCTTTACTCGAATTCTTTAGTTATTTGCTCAATAATGACTTCATAATTCTCTTCATCTGTAGTTAATCTACTGGCCTTTAGAAACGGACTTTTCATTATCCATTTATAAATACGCCTAGGATACATGTTTTTTCTATGCAAGTGTCTATTCGCCTGTACTTTATTCTGTAAATAGATGTAGATATATCTGTCCTCTTTCTACTAACAGTAATATCTAGAAAATTAATTTCTTGTCGAGTATATACTGGTTTAAATTTAAAATTTTTGTTTGACTCCTTTGTGACATGTTGTGACGTCCCCACACTGGGCCAATAATCAAGGAGCCTGAATCCTCAGCACTGATGCTGGATAGGGACGTGCACTTGGAATACAAATGCATACACTAATTATTTCCAGATGCAGCTCTCTGCACCAAATACAATTTCCCTTAAGAGCACACAGAAAATACAGTCAGTTTGGGGTCTAGTTTTCTATATTTGTCTCCCTCCAGGTCCCTAATGAGACTCCCCACTGGTACAGCTCTAAAATTAAGTCTTCAGCTGAGTGCCCAAGTCAAGTCCTCCACCACTCTCTCTGTGAAACCAGTGCTTCATGTCCCTGCTCCAAGTAACTGACATATACACCGACTGTGAGATTTGATTTTTCACACACATATACACACACACACACACACACACACACACACACACACACACACACACCTGGGAAAGGCTAGCACAGATTTACCTGCTGTACCCCCTTCTGCCCAGAGTATAAGGTAGTTATGACTGCCACCAGACACTCCACAATCAGCTACTCTTAAGACCCTTAACTAAGGGTGTCCAATTATACTGTGTAATATTAATACTAATACAAATGGTAGTATTTGACCAAGACAGCTAGGCCTTCAGGGGTGGCCCCCACAGCATCACCAAATAAATATAAGCACTCTCAAAGGTTAAATACTTTCTAAAACCCTGACTGATATCTCTTGAAAATCCTGCTCTTTCTCAAAAAAAAAAAAAAAAAATGTTTTTCTGATTTTTGTTTCTAGTCATGGTATTTTATTCTAGCCTAAATGTTTCTAAATAACTCTGCTTAACCCTATCTTTTAATGTAAACATTGTACCAATTTTAATTTTAATTTTACTGTATTGTTGTCATTATTGCTGCTTGGAACTTTTCTGCCCGGGCCTCTACTGAAAATGGACATGTATCCAGTTAGTCTAGCCCGGTCAACAAATGTAAAATAAAATAAAAAATAAATAAATAAAAGGACCAGCCACAATAAAAGTTTTAATTATATTTAATAATAATTAATAAAAGAACATGAAAATACTGAATATATATTTAGAGTAAACCACCAGAGTTTAAGTCATAGGAAATATTGAAAATAACATTAATGGACAGACTCAGACAAAAAAAAACAATATCTAAAGTAAGGTTCACTATATTTTCCTGACTGAATCTAGGAGAATTCCTATTCCCTACTCGAATGGTCCTTCTTGTTGTCAGGCCCAAGACATAATACTCAATGCTGAGAGATTTCTCTTTGTAATATCTAAAACATAATTTCCAAGATGGCTGGCAGGATGACCTCATCTGGTCACCTGACTTTAGGTTCTCACAGTATCCCCCTTTGAAGCTGAGACAGGAATTTAGCATACATGGCTACAATCCACATCTAAATGTTTATGGCAGTGCCCTGGAGCCATGAAACAATTACAGTACTTCCCCTCTTCTTAACAGAAGCTATTAAACAATGGCCTTTCCCAGCCCTACTAACTCCAGTTCCATTCAGCACAGTGGGGTACTGTGTTTATGGCTTAACAGCTAATTTAATTTTAAGGATTTTCCAAAACTTACTGGACTGAGATTAATTGCTTCTCTTCCAGGGTTTTTTTGCTTACACACACACACACACACACACACACACACACACACACACACACAGTCTCATGTGTATATTCCTTCTCTGTCCAGCAGGATCCACTGTATATATATTTTTTAACACTAGCAACTTTACAAACACATTTTGATTTTCAAATGCCATACAGTTCTAATACATTTGTAACATAATCATCTGTACAAATCAGTTTGATATTCAAATGCTATACAGTTCTAATAGATTTGTAACACAAGCATTTTATATAAATCAGTTTGATATTCAAAGGACATATCATTCTTTACAAAATTCCAGCTGGCTATGCTGGCACTAGCCCATATCATCACACATGTATTACGGAAAATACAGTTTATCAGGCAGTTTGTGATGTATGCCCTAGATTCTATGTTGATAAAAATAACAGAAGACTAAAAGATAGAATTTTGGAGCACTTATCAGATATTAGGTGAAAAGTGTTGACTAACTCATTGGCCAAGCTGTAGTAGATATGGGAGTACAACATACTTTTAAGTTTAGGCTTATACAAAATGTTAGGTCTGGTCTGAGAGGGTGGGATCTTGGTTTAGAAACAGAAGTTGCAGAATTAAAGTGGACTGATTTCAGCAGTTAATATTAAACCATTGTTAAAAAAAGAAACAGATGAATTTATAGATATGTACCCGGCTGCACCATATATATTTGTTTTTATTTGTATACACACATATATTTTTAATATTTGTAATTCTTCATGTTGTAATAATAATATTTATTTTATTTTTTATTTTACATTTGTTAACCGGGAGAGTCCAACTGGATATATGTCCATTTTCAGTGGAGGTCTGAGGAGAAAAGCTCCAGAGCCGTAAAATCATTAACAAGAGAAAGACATGTTAAACAAAAGGTTCATTAGACAATATATAGAGTACACAATTTTGATACCTCTTATAAAAGTATAGTACATATAAGACAGTGAGTCAATCAGAGAGTGTATTTGCCATCATTCACAGGCTACATTAATATATACATGTTATAGAGGTGTTTAACAGCAAGTATGACAGGAAGATAGAGTAGATAACTGCCATAACTCATTTCTAAACATGAGAGACATGTTATGTCCTTTAAGTTTCTTTACAGTGTTCAGTGATACTATTACCCCATGCGGACATTACAAAAGCAGTAGATAAGCTGTTACTCTTGTAGCTGGAGACAGAGACATATGAGTTACTATCCAGGGATAGTACAGGTACATAATCTGTGATTCAGGAAGTGTGTTTTCAGTAGTTTTTTGAATTGGGTGATGGAGGAGTTATTTAATATGTGGGCTGGAAGGGGGTTCCAGAGTTTAGAGATGAAGTGGCTATAAACAGATCTACCTGCCTCATTTTTAAAGTTTGTTACCTTAAGGAGGTGTTGGGTACTTGATCTCAGGGATCTGGCAGTGGTGTAAGACTGGAGTAGTTGCTGCAGGGCTGGTGTGTTGCCTGGATGATATAGTACTTTGTGAGTAAGTGCTAGTTGGTTGACTTGCAGGGTCAAGAGGAGTTCTAGCCATTTGAGTTTTTTGAGGCTTTCACAATGGTGGGTTCTAGAAGGTGATCCCGTGGAAAATCTGGCTATTTTATTGAAGCAGCTATCTAGTTTATTGAGCTCAGTTTTTTGGAGATTGGTAAGCATGGGGAGGCATAAAGTAGGGTTGATAGGAGGTATGTCCTAGCTGTGGTAACCTTAGAGTGACTGGTGAGAAACTGTTTGTTGCGATAGAGTAGACCCATGTTTCTGTGGACTCTTTTTATGGTCTGGGAAATATGAATGTCAAATCTAAGGCTATTGTCAGTTTCGAGGCCTAGCGGTTTGGTGTGACTGCTGGATGTGATGGTGGTATTGTTATGAGAGGAGATTGAAAAGTTAGATGAGGAGGATGGAGATCTATGAGGGCTGAAGAGGAGTAATTTAGTTTTGACTTGGTTTAGAATGAGGTTTTGGTTAGTGATCCATGTTTCTGCCAGGGAAAAGCATTCTTGTGTTAGGGAGAGGAGGTGGTCAAGGGAGTTGTCTACACAGATTATGGTGGTATCATCTGCATATTGGACTATTGAGGCTTTGGGTATGGTGGATGCTAGTTGATTAGTAAATAGGGTGAAGAGTAGAGGACCCCGGATGGAGGCTTGGGGTACTCCTAGGGAGACAGGCAGTAAGGGAGAGAGCTGATTTTGCCATTTTACAGCTTGTTGCCTACCATTTAGGTAGCTCTTAAACCAAGAAATAGAGAAGCTGAGATTTAGTGTGTTTAGTGTATGAAGCAGTTTTTCATGGTTGACCATGTCAAAGGCTTTAGATAAGTCTAGGAGAGTTGCAGATACTAGCAGTCAATTGTTTCTGTGGTTATTGATGGTATTTGTGAATAATGTAAGTGTGGTGGTGGTGCTATGGAAGGGTCTGAAACCATGTTGCTGAGTGGATAGTAATTTGTTTTCTAAGAGGTACTTCATCAGTTGCTTGTGGATAACCTTCTCTAGAAGTTTTGATAGGGGGGATAGTATAGCTATGGGCCGATAGTTACTAAGTTCTAGAGAGGTACCCCGTTTGTGCAGTGGTGCAATATGTGATATTTTCCAAAGATTTCTAAATGTTTTTTAATTAGTGTTTATAAAGAGAGTGTATATCTTTAAAGTAGGGACATCTTTTATCATGTGACTTGGATTTTTAAAACTGATGTGATCAAATTGTGATGCATGTATTGAGAAAGAGTGTTTTACCTGAAAGCTTTGCTTATAGTTGCTTGTTATGGTTGAGAATAATAAATTATGCTGGTGGTCGTAAGCTCTGACGTTTGACTTTTATATTTTGAACTGTTTTTATTTATCATTGAGCTTTCATTTTTCAACTCTCACACTATCTATTGTTTCTAACTCATGTAGATAGCAACCTAGCCTTCAACCAACATTTGTCCAAGGTAGTAAGAAAATCCTTTTATGTTGCTCAGCTTATAGGTAAGGGGATGGCATCTAGGTCCATAGAGGTCATCGTTTTACTGTACTCAGTTCTCATCAAACCCATCATAGACTATAATGCCCCCTTTGGTATGTACCTGACCAGACTTGTGCAGCAACTGGAACATCCACAAATGGTCCTTACAAAAGGAATAGTGGGCATAAACACAATGTCCTATGGAAATCATCTCAAAGCCCTATCTCCATACTCTGTTTTCTCCAGACTGCTGAGAGGTGATTTATGCTTGGCATGCAAGGAGTCCTTGGATCCTGCATTGATGGACCTTTTTCATATCTGCAAAATAAATACCACCAGAAATACTAGATCTAAGGGTTTAAACTTTACTTGTGGCTTAAATAGGACATGTTACAGGACAGTTATCTCAGAGAATCCTCATTCTTTGAAATAGGCTTCCCATCCATGTGAAGCAGAAAACCCTATCTAAGTGCAACCTGTACCAGTGGATGGGAAATCAGAAATTCACCCCATGGTCTGACACCTATGCTTCTGATGGACAGATGCAGCCATTAAATCATGCCCTAACTAAGGTACACTCTTTAAAATAACCTCTGTTGCACAGTAACTCATGGGATTTATTTGGAATGTAATGCTAGGCTTATAAGGGCACCGGTGGTCATAAGTTTAATATATACCTATGAACCATTTGATTTTATTGGAACTTAGTATGAAAAATACTATTGTTCTTCCAAAAGGTGATCTAGTCCTGTACCATTGCCATTAATAGTAAAATAGTAAAATTTCATCTTTCTTCTGCACTCTTACCGCATTAAAATGACACCACCACAACAAGTGACCCATGAATAAGAGCCTCTTCTTTACAGATGAAACACATTTACATTGTAAACCAGGGTATCTGTCTATCATTAAAATGTTACTGAATTCATTATTTTAAACCACTGATCTTAAGTTTTATCTTCACTATCAGATTGCTTACAGATATATAAATACACATTTCTCTCTCTCTCTCTCTCTCTCTCTCTCTCTCTATATATATATATATATATATATATATATATATATACATACATATATATATAAAATGTAAATGTAGTGTTTTATTTATTTATTTATTTTTTGTAACATGCTTTAACGAAAGTGCTTTTTCGATAAAACATTTCTGCCCAAGCATTGTTTTACTGTCCAGCAGTCATACCAGCTCATCTTGTTTGCCATCCAGAACATTTTTCTCTGATAATCTGCCCAAGTTGACACTATTTCCTTTGTCTGCTTACTATGCGAGATGGACAAGCATCTCTCTCCTATATCATATTGAAACAAGGCAAGGAGTTCAAAAGGCTTCACTGTTACCTGCAATAACGTGTATACCCTACTGGTCATATAATTGTCAAAAACAAATTTATCCACTTTGGGTGCTTATCTGATACATGCTAGTAGATTATTTATTATATTGATAATCCACTGATTAAATGATTTTCCTTCAAATTATGCTTACTTAGTTTAATGTACCCCGACCTTCCATACATATTGTACATTTTTAAGGCACATATTCTAGTAAAAATTCATCCTTGAAAACTCTATAGAGCAAGATCAGATCACTTCTTAATTGCACCTAGGAGAATGAAACGAGTACTAGTTTACCTCAGGCTGGTTTCTATGTTACTCTCCTTTGAGGACTGTCTGCTGTGTATGTTTATTTTTCTTTGCACAGTCTCCATTTTGCTGTACTAATCCCTGGTGTTGGCGTTCCACATATTAATTTCATACTTTAGAACTAAAATCACATACAGAGTTGTCATAACTGATGGATTTTTGTTTGCCATGAACATTGGTACTGTGCTTAACATTGCTTTGGGGATATCTGAGTAAGATGTAAACTTTATTCCAACACCTGTTAATTCATTGTACTGTTTGATCTCTTTGAGCTGACTGGAATCTCAGAATTGTGGTACACCTACCTTAACTCTTCCAGTTCTTGGGATGGATCTCTTAGTCAAGCTTACTCACATTTATTCTTAGTGGTCCAGTCACTCGGTGAGCTCAGTAAGTTATTCATTTGCTGCCCAGTGGGGAGATTTTCCTTTCTAGTAATACACAGAGTGGTTACAAGAAGATGGAAAGATCTTCTGTATATTTCATACATCAGACTTTCAAAGTGATGCTAGTAAACTTAAACTGTGACTAACACTGGTCCAAGCAGAGAGCCTTATGGTACCTGACCCTTTCCTCATAAGTATCTATTTTCCAGCATTATCATTGATTTTAACCTTCATTTTTCCACCTTTCAACCAGGTTACAATCTAATTTGAGTACTTCACCCACATTTCAGTAAAACAGTTAATCAGTAAACTATGCTTGAATACCCTGAAGGCCACAATCTGCCCTACCAAAGATCACCTATGACCACCAGGCTGGTAGAATAGCTTGTGTTCTTTTCTCAGAGGTAGGTGTTATGGGACACATAGTTTCTAGTTCCAAGATGAAAATAAGTTATTCTACTAGTTTAATTTGCTACTAATATGGGTGGTGGGTTGAAGCTCAACAGCAGTTGTAGGTTCTGGTTTGGTGGTTATTCAGTAAGTGGAACACTGTGGTAGGGCTGCATAGGGATTTTCTGCAATGTTTTTTTTTTATGTCACACAGTCATAACATGATGTGGAGGATTCTGGCACCTGACAGACAATTGACCACAACCTTCTGCATGTCCCCCTCACCAGGCTTGACAAGGAGAAGGTCACGGTCACTTGTCTGCCAGGTGCCAGAATTCACCACATCACACACACTTAAGTATCTCTACAACCGGTACAAGTATGACTCTGTCATTGTCCATGTTGGTGTGAATGACTTGAGATGTATGTCCCTGTACCATATGTAGAGAGACATGATTGAACTCTCAGAGTATGTCTCCTGGGCAGATATGACATTAGCCCTAAGCAGCATCCTATCTTCACCAAGAATGATATGACAATACCAACAAAAATAATTGACTTCAACAATTGACTTAGTTTCTGGTGTTATTCCAAGGGGATCCAGTATCTGTCTGCCTGGGATGATATAGTTGACAGACCTAGATGGTTTGCTAGAGATGGCCTCCACCTGTCACCTCTGGGATTCCGGGTCCTGGCCAAGGTTCTTGCCTCCCCCATTTTGGCTTTTTAAGACAATGTCCTGAAAACAAATCTCCCAACATAAAAGATCTGTAAAAAAGCAAATTGAAGGTTATGCTGCATAATTCTAGGAGCCTTAACCTGAAAATACACTCACATCAGGCTCTCCTTGCAGTGGAAGATGCCGACATCTGTGTGGTCACAGAAACTTGGTTCAGGGCTGTGGAGAGCACCCCCTGCCTTACCAGACAATACCTCATTCCACACATTCTGACCCTAAAATGAGGTCAGGAAGTCTAAGGGTGGTGGAGTCTCTCTCTTTAAAGACAGGCACAGCACAACAGACTGGAACTACTTCAGGTGCAAGTGACAGTTGGCAAGACACCCATCCAAGGTATAGCCAGCTATAAACCCCCCACCATGAGTCAGGACACCCACTCCTCTTACCTGGACCTACTTGACTCCATCAAGGTACCCCCTAACACCCTGATCCTTGGTGACTTCAACTACCCCACCATAGACTGGGTGAACTGCTCCTGCACTAATGCACTCACTCAATGATTCCTTAACGTCATCACTTCTAATGCATTAGACCAGCTCATCTCATCCCCCACAAGGGGAGTTAACATTCTGGACTTGGTTCTCATGAACATGGGTGACCTCTGTACCACTCCCATAGTATGTGTTCTTCCCTGATGAGATCAGATCATTGGTCTGTCTCATTTGAAGATTCTATCCTGCCCAACCCCCCCTGCCATAACCAGGCTAAAAAAACTTCTCAAAAGCTGACTACAACCTCCTAAGGGAGGGTATCAGTACCTTCACACCACCCCCTCAGAAGATGCAGACAACTATGCTGAACAGTATGCCAATGCAGTATACAAGCACCTGCACAACTGCATAGACTCAGCCATACCCAACAGAACTAAAACCTGCTCCTCAAGGAAACAAACCTGTCTGGTGGACATCCTCTATCAAAAGGTTTTAAAACAAAAGGAAGAAACTGTTGTCCAAGGGTAAAAAGGAACAAATTCCAAACTGGAAAAACTCCCTCCTAACCTCAACAAGCAAATTAGATCACTAGTGAAAACCTTCAAAGCCAGTTATGAATTGAAACTAGCCTCTGAAACAAAGGGAAACCCCAAAGCCTTCTTCAGTTGTCAGGAACGTCCATGGCAAAGCCCAGATTTGTTCTGAATTAGTACTTAACAGTTCCACTTACACTAATCCTGTTGACTTAGCCAACCTGGTAGCAGATAGGTTCAGTGCTAACTTCACCCCCCCATCCCCTCCAAGGCCCATTCAACATACCTGATTCTTGTCCCACACCTCATGTCTCCATAGATCAAGTTTAAAGGCCCTATCCAAGGCAAAGAATACAGCTTCTATGTGACCTTATAGTATCCCAGGCTGTATTCTGCTCCATCTCCAGCAAGACGTAGCTTCACCATTGAGCACCCTATTCAACCACAATCTAAGTACAGGCTTCACTCCAGCAGAGTGGAGAACTGGCATTGTCATCCCCTTGCACAAAAGTGATGCCACTACTGACCCTGGTAACTATCACCCCTTTAGCTTGACAACTGTGATCTGTAAAGCCATGGAGTGTATTATTATGGATCTCATAAACAAGGACATAGGCAATCTCCAAGCACTTGACCCTATCCAGTTTGGATTCGTCAAGGGCAGATCTTGCCTGTTGAACCTGGTTGACTTCTTTGAGACTGTCACCAATGATGAGGGAAAGTCAGAACATACAACTTACCTTGACTTGGCCAAAGCCTTTGACACAATCCCCTACTTGGACATCATTGAAAAGCTAACACAACTTGGTGTAAATCCCTATCTCAGCAGGTGGGTGGCCAACTGGCTCATCAATAGGACCCACAGGGTCAAAATAGGCACCTCCACCTCTGACAGCAGACCTGTCTCTAGTGATGTTCCCCAGGGATCTGTCCTGGGACCCCTACTGTTTGGCAACTACTTCTTAGAGGTCGAGACAAAGACAAAAGGCCTGTGGGTGACCAAGTTTGTGGACAACTGTAAGTTGGGTGCTGTCATTGACTCCCCAAATGATGTTAACATACTGCAAGAGGGTCTCACAGCAACAAATGACTGGTGCAAAGTCATGGCCTTAAGTTAAACCCAAAAAAAGTCTTATCATACCATTCAGCAAAAACATGGCCCCTGCTGATTACCACATCAATGGCAACCCCCTAAGCACACAACCTATGGTGACAGACCTGGGTACACAAGTAAAGGGATTGTATCCAGTAAAAAGGACACCTTCACCAACAGAAAAGCCCACAGAAATACCTCACAAAGATAATCCATGGCCTCCAACACCTGTCCTATGTGGACAGGCTCAAATCACTATAACTTTACTCAGTATCATACAGATAGCTCAGAGGAGATCTGTGTCTTGCCTACAAGGCAGTCTTGGACCCTGCTCTACTAGAGATGCTCCATATCCATAAGTCTAACTCTTCACACATTACCTGTTTGAAAGGCCTAAATCTAATATGTGGTATCAACAAAACCTGCTGGAGAAACAGGTTTATCTCCCAGAGGCTGCCCTGTGTCTGGAATAGACTCCCCATACACGTCAAACAGAGCACCTCACTGACCCTCTTCAAGTGCAACCTTGATGAGGGGATGGGAAACCACAAATTTGGCTCAGGCGATCTACCTGTGTCCCTCATAGATGGGGGCAACAGGTACTGACTGAGGTTTATTTTTTGGGGATAAACTCTTGGCTAGGCTTATAAAGGCCCCAGTTCCATTAGCTTAATAACCTCCTATGATCCTATGATAACAGTATACACTGCTTATAGCAGCATTCCATTCATGCCTTTTTAAAGTTTATTAGGTAGCAACTTGAAGTATATTATCTTTACCACTTCTTGGAAATTGCCAGAAGTGTCTGCCTGAGAGGCAGTCTGTTGTTGATGAGAGGCACTTTGTGGGTGAAAGCAAAGAGTGGTTACAAGACCAAGAAGTTGAAATACATTATTGTGGCTGTTTTGCTCTTCATTTAGCTCACAAACTAATTTCACAGTGGTACCAAGATGGTTGCAGTCCTTTGGGAGAATAGGATGGCAGGCTGCATGTAAAAAGAACAAGGCAGTTACAGTCACAGAGTAACCTTTCAGAGTATTGGTACTACTAGAGCATGTCAAGGGACAGTGTGTTTCTAGAAGCCAAAAGTCAAATGCATTGCTGTGGCCATTATTTCCTTTTACTTTCCTCACACTCAGATCTTGGAGGTGTACTCAGAAGGTGGTTGTGTTTTGAAGGTAGGTTTGAGAAGGCATGCTGTTTGTAAAAGCAAAGGGCAGTTGCATGTTGTTGTTGAATGATCACTGATCTGACTTATTGGCAATACATGTGTCTGACAATTAGAAGATAAAATGCATTTCTTTAGCCATTGTTGTCTTTTTAACAAGACATCGGTTAACTTTTTTGTTTTAATTTCACAGCCTTTGTAAAGCAGATGCCTTCAAAGTCATTTCACAAAAAGCATGCACACTTCCATGTTTTCTCACTGGGGGCTTAAATTCATAAAAATAATACATTTCTTTTATGACAAAATAACTAAAATGACTGTTTTTCTTCTTGAAAGTGATATATTCCATCATTTGAAATCTTATCTTATTGCAGAAAAAATATATATAAAGGGGCAGCATTACTGGAAAATATGACTTGGTACTCAGAAATTACTGTGCATCAATTGTATTACATATGCACATAAAAGGCATATTATGATTCATGACTGAATATCTAGATTTGTTGCCCAATAGTTTTTACTTGCAAATGTCAAACTGTTTCAAAGATATAGCCCTATATTGATAGTCTCCATCAACAGGCCTTAATAGCCATTAGAAAGTGGCAGAATATCAAGTGACATTATACTGTTTCTATTACATCAGAATATACAACTTCTGCTTAGGGTGGTGGAATTCAGCAATCATTTATTATATGTCTTTGTTTTGTCATGGAGACACCAGAAAAATCCTAAATATTGCACTGGGCAAGGTACCATTTCTGTTATTGCAGACAGAAAGAGACCTGATAAAGACTGTGTGGTGCTTATATAGCCATGTAGCCCGGGGAAGAGATGCACTGAAATCCATAGGAGTAGTAATTGTCATTTGTCACCAGCCTTAAAAAATATCTACACCTAGAAAGTGTTTTTTATTAGCCCTCAGCAAGAAAGTCAAGCAGTATGAAATCCAGTCATTGGTGCAAACAGATGGACAAGCTTGCAGTAAACAATGGTCCCCCAAGCTAAAGAGTTTACTAAAGTCTAAAATGCTGCATCAGTTTGTATCTCATTATCTCAGCTATTTGAATATGACTTTCAGAAACACAGATTCTTGGTCACTGTTGAACTGTGCCTGTAGGCTTGTTGTCTTCAGTCTGTTTTCCTCTTTTTCCTTAGATCATCATGCAAACCACTATTACCTTTTTCCCATTATTTTTAACCTCATTTAGAAGACTACTTGATCTGTAATTAACTCTTTGATGGTTCCCCTTCCTTTATGAATTAGTAAATTAGCCTTTTCTACTCTGTGAGTACTACTACCTTTTTGTATAAGCTAGGGTAGGACTATGCTCTGCTGCTATTTTATTAAGCAAATGTATTAAATCATTAAATTTTAAGTTGCAACATCAGCTCAAACACTAATAGTAAAGAAAACAAACTTTAATAACATTCCATTATTGTCATGCAATGTGCACATATTTTCTTTTTTTATTATTATTATATATATGTTTTGGTGATCATTCACTTGAGCATTGTATAAATTACTGAGTTCCTGCCATCCCTTAAAGCTCATGCCTCCTGAGAATCATTCTGATTGTATTATTCCTAGAAAAAGTTATTTGTATGAAATTTGCTGCTTCCCTTTTTCTAAAGACCCTCACCTCCAATTTTTGTATATCCTTTACAATATTCTGTACTTCCATTATAGTTGGCTTAGTATTTTGTTTTTTGGCTACCAATAACATTAAACGTAGCATGACCTCACTATGCCTAGACAATTCAGATCTCATATCCCTGCTCAGATGAATCATTTCCTTAGTTGCTACCATTATTCCCACAAAATGTCTGTCAAAAGTATGCTGTAAGGAATGTTTAAAAGCCACCAACTTGCTATATTCCCAAAAACATTATCTCAATTTCCTCTTTCATCTCCATGACATCTACAACATTTACTGTCTGAGAAAAATCATCTGAATTTCACATGGGGAAGGAAAAAATACCAATTTAAACCCTAACAGCAAAAATCCAGACCTTCTGGACTTTGTTACATACTTGAGAGTCTTACAGATTTATTCTTAATGTTCCTTTCAGTTTGTCTTTCTGTTCAATTTTCTCAATTTTTTATAACTTCCTCTGATTGATTCTTATAGTTCTCATTGTCAAAGGAAAAATATACTTTAAAAATGATCAAAACACGGTAGGTTCAGGTTAAGGCACTTTAATCTTGCAGCAAGGAGACAAAAACGTGCTAATACAGAGTTTGTCTAACCAGAAACAGGAAATGCATTCATTTTTATAGGTTATCAAATTAATCCTGTCCTACCATGCTGACGTAACGAATTACCACCTTTTGGTCATCATCTGCTGACCATCTTTCCCATGATTTTCTGCTGATTTAAACAATTTTTATGTGAAACATCCTGAGGAAAACTACATGGCCTTGATTACTTTCAGTTAGACACTTGTTATGTTACATTCAAGATACTATAGCTAAATTGAACACAATGCTAGCAGTTCATTTCTCTAATAAGCCTTTGTCTAACTTATCTCTAAACTACTGCAGCTGCAGAGGTTCCCATCCTCTGAACAAGGCTGTCTGTCTGGAATCATTACATTTATTCAATGGCATATTGTCTATTCATATGCTTCTGACCTAGCAGATTAACACCTGCTTCTCAAGTACATTTCCACAAGGCATAAACAAGAATATTGCTGTGCTAGCAGTTACTAGGTCAGAGGGCAACTTGTAAGTTTCAGTATGCATGCTGCAGTTTCAATAAGGCATATTTTGGTCTCATATGAAACTCAATTTGTATAAATTACAGTGCATAAGAAATGGAATGAAAAGCATATTAAAAACACTCGATCATTAATTTGTCATTAAGCATACATATATTAATACATATTTTTCTAACATCTCCCTCCTGTTAATACTTTTTATCCTATTTTCAAAAAAAGGATAAACAGTTTGCTTCTTTTCCTAACCTCTTCCATTTAGGATTTGCAGTTAAGAAAGTCATTCAGTTTAAACATTTATGAAAGCGTCTCACATTCTAGTAGCTCTTCAAATTCAGTACTTTGATACATAGTTTCAGATACGGATATATCTATGAATTCCTTAATTAATTTCTTCATGCAGGGGATTCCGCAACAAATACAAGCTCCTATTAGGAGTAAACCTACCCCAATAGCAATCAGTATGTTCATAAAGATGGAGCCCCACCCCCCAAAGGCATTCTGAAAAAATTCTGTCAGAGGGTTTGGGCCTGGTTTGGTCATGGCCGACACTTGCTGAATCACCTCGAGATGGTCGTTTATCTCATGCTGGTGGTCAGGAATGACATAATAATAATAATAATAATAATAATAATAATAATAATAATAATAATAATAAGGAATAGAGATATTATGGATTACAAGAGGGGTAACCCTTTCGATATTCAGAGATCTGTTAGATTTGATGATGCAAACCTTGGTGTAACCAGAGGCAGAGCAAGGAAAAGACACAGATCTATTTTGAAACACCGAGACAAATCTTACACTAGTACCTCGGGGGAGGAGTCCTCTTACACTGACAGCGAAAATGCATTAACATATGAATCTCCCAGGTGAAAAAGGTCAAACTCAAATGTCCCTTTAGACAAAGGGGTAAGCGGAGGGGTGGTCGAAAACATAGACGCAGGAACTGGTACAGAATCAATGGAGGGGCTGATAACAACTCTACTCAGGCAATAGCAACACAATTTAAGAATGTACTGAACTTGTCTGATACTATTTTAACACATGAACAACAACAATTACCAAATAAAGGATTGGGTTTTGTACCAAGCTTCCTGTGTGATGAATACAATATTGTATTAGATGTCATTAAATTCTGCCGTAACCTTAATTTGAAAATATTTTTTTCAGAACAGGACTCATCCACCTCTCAAAGAACTACTGACTTCAGATTTCACAAATCTCAATTTCTACCACCCATGAATAAACACGTGGCCATATTTCAACAATCTGTTCTACGGGATTTACACTTCCCTCATGCAGAAACACACATCATGAGGGAAAACATAACTCAATCTGAAAAAATGGCACTGGCAGAACTCAGAAATAACCGTAATATAGTGGTTCTTCCAGCAGACAAGTGTGGAGCAGTGGTGATTCTCAATATGGATTATTACATTAATGAGGGTCTACAACAGCTATCAGATAGGCAGTATTATATGCATATGGGTTATGATCCTACTATGAACTTTAAAAAAGACATAGACTCATTTATTAATTTGGCAGTTGAGGAAGGTATTATTACCTCTAACACAGCCCAACATCTTACAGTAATGGACCCACAGAAACAAATTTTGTATTTACTTCCTAAAATCCACAAGTCTATTACCAAACCACCAGGTAGACCTATTGTTGCTGGCATTGGCTCACTTACTCCACTTTCTGTGTTCTTAACAGAACAACTTAAACGATTACTGAAGCAAGTTAGAGCCAGGATACAAGACACAACCCAATTTTTACAAATTATACAGGACACTCAGTTGGAACCTCATTGGTTAATGTGTACGTTGGACGTCAAATCCTTGTACACTAGTTTACCCCACTGGGCGGGGTTACAGGCCTTACAATTCTGGTTAGAAAAGACAAACCTTTACTCTCTGGTTTCAATACCCTTATCATTTGTATGGCAGAAGATATACTGAACAAAAATGTGTTTTACTTCCAAGGCGAATGTTACTGGCAACTCCAAGGTACTGCCATGGGTGCATCCTTTGCCCCTATCTACGCCACTTTATTTATGGCATATCTTGAGGAATGTCTCATATATAATTCACTACATAACATATATATGGTGGAAATCGATATATGGTGTAAATATTTGGATGACTGTTGGATGGTGTGGCGTGCTGATACTATATACCTACAAGAGTTTGTAGAATACTTGAATGACAACATTTGGGGTATACAATTTACCATAACTTCTGATTTACATAGGATCGGTTTTCTGGATGTAACGGTTTACAGAAACCATGATCACACATTGAGTACTAAAATTCACAGAAAATACCCACAATATAACACACTACTACATGCATCCAGTATGCATCCACGCCACACCATACGGAACATACCTAAATCACAGTTCCTTACGATTAAACGCATCAGTTCTGACCGAACTGATTTTGAGGAAGCCAAGACCGACCTTGAGAACAGATTCTTAGAAAGGGGATATAACTTTTTTGATGTCCATTCTGCCAGCACTTGGGCACAGAAACAGGATAGAAACACATTATTTCAATATAAGGTATCGCCACAAACAACACAAGTACCCTGTCTCAGATTTGTCAATACATTTGGTAGAAACCACAGTATCATCAGAAATATTCTGGATGATAATTGGAACATCTTACTAGCCAACAATCATTTTAGGGAAATATTAGGTCCCAAATGTCAGTTTTCATATAGGAGAGGTAGAACATTGGGTACTCTATTCTCACATTATAAACATAAGGAAAGTGGAGGGGCTAAATTCAAACAGTTAACACTTTCTGGTGATTCACTCCTGGGCACATTTCCCTGTGGCCATTGTATTTCCTGTAACCAAGTGAATAAGCTGAAACAATTCACTAGTGCTAATACTAGCAAGGTATATGATCTGAGGATTTTCGGTAACTGCTCTAGCACTTGGGTAATATATCTGGCCACATGTCAGTGCTCTGCATTTTATGTTGGACAAAAGTCACGCTCATTAAGAATTAGGATTGGTGAACATAGGAGTGATATCAGGAACAAGAAGGATACCAATGCACTGTACAGACACACAATCAAACATCCAAAGGCTAAATTTATGTTTTCAGTCATCAACAAAATTACTGGTGACCGGAGCAATATACAAGGTTGGCATAGTATCCTCAATCATAAAGAAAAATATTGGATCATTCATCTAGGGGCTCTTTTTCCCCCTGGACTTAATGACCACTTATGAACATGTTTTGGAATATAATGGATACTATAGACTAAGATTATAATAACTGTTTAATACAGCTAACCTGTTGTGATATGCATTACTATTGGGATACCCATATTACCTATATTGGTTGATATGTCAGACTGTTTTGGTAGTAATCATGTCACTAATTTATATTTTTCTATTATCCAAAAATTTTTTTCGGTCCTTGTATACCATTATTTAGATACTTTTGTATGGTTATATGTATTTCTGCTTTTCCATATGAAAATATTTGACTATCCATTTATTTCAGTAAATTGGATATGTGCAGTAACAATTTGGATAAATATTGCAACTATCTATGCATACATGTATTGTATATACTATCCTTTCAGTGTGTATATACAAATGTTTTTCTTGACACACTTTTATGCTATTGCTTTATAATTATGTTATTTATATATATATATATATATATATATATATATATATATATATATATATATATATATATATATATTTATATATTAACACTTTTGTAATAGGTTGATATTACTCTGAGCCCACTAACATTTCCTTTCATATTTGAAAACTGTGTTTAAAACACTTAGATCCTGGTATTTTACTCTGTATTATGTTTTCAACCTAAGGGTTGGATTATACCATTGTTGTCATTGGTGGATGTAACTTATAAATATTCATGACATTGCACTTTGGAATTCAAGCTAATCACACTGAAGAAGGCTGTTAAGCTGAAACTGGTTTGTTATTTTTATTACAGGACATTTTTGTTCTGTAATTTACATCTTTTTCAACAATAAAAGGATTCTGACTGCTTATGCCGGCCTCTTGCGTTTGATTTACATTGGTTTGGCCGAGCATACCGTACTTGCGAGGAGTTCTGTTTGTTTATCTTGGACAAGCTTACCAGCTTGAACATTAACACCTATGTCACAGGATGGGTGGCCAACTGGCTCACAGATCAAACACACATGTTCAGAGTTGTGGGCACCATGTCCGACTCTAAACCAGTCACAAATGGCATCCCATAGGTGTTGGTCCTGGGACCCCACCTGTTCAGTAGATACTGCTCAGAGGTACAGGCAAGCACGGGAGGAGTATGGCTGAACAAGTTTGCAGATGACTGCTAACTGTGGTCCATAATCGACTCTACGGCTGACACAGACATCCTCCAGAAGGGTCTCACAGAGATAGATACCTGGTGTCAAAACAATGCCCTCAAGCAGAATGCCAAAAATGCATAGTCATCCCCTTTGGATAAAACAAAGTGCACACAAATTACCACATAGGTGGTAATCCAGTATGTACGGAGAATGTAATTATGGCCCTGGGGACCCAGGTAGATAGTAAATTCTCCTTTTATGATCACATTGCCCAAAGTGTTTAGAAATTCCTTCTATGTAGCCCACCTAATGTCACTTAATGTAACCTACTTTGTCTAGTCTGATGATGTCACCATCCTGCAAACATATCTGTGGAAAAGAGAAGTCCCAGTAATGTGTATAGCATGTTGTGTTAATGTGTACTCCTCTAGTATCATAAAGTAGTTAGGTAGGGGTTTGAATCCTGTACTTGTCAACTGTACGAGTGTGTGTGTGTGTGTGTGTGAGTGTGTTTCTCCTTGGAGAGGAGCAACCTTTTTGGAGACTACTAAAACACCCTAAAAGTGGTATACTTATCTTTGTCAAGTCTGATGATGTCACCATCCTACAAATACACCTGTGGAAAGGTAAATTCCCAGTAATGTGTGTAGTGTGTTGTGTTAATGCGTACTCCTCTAGTATCATAAAGTCGGTAGGTAGGGGTTTGAATCCTGCACTTGACAACTGTATGAGAGTGTGTGTGTCTGTCTCCTTGGAGAGGAGCAACCTTTTTGAAGACTACTGAAACACCTTAAAAGTGGTATACTCATCTTTGTCAAGTCTGATGATGTCACCACCTTACAAATATACCTGTGGAAAGGAGAGCTCCCAATAATGTGTGTAGCGTGTCGTGTTAATGTGTATTGCTCTAGTATCATAAAGTAGTTAGGTAGGGGTTTGAATCCTGCATTTGCCAACTGTATGAGAGTGTGTGCGTCTCCTTGGAGAGGAGCAACCTTTTTGAAGACTACTGAAACACCTTAAATGTGGTATACTCATCTTTGTCAAGTCTGATGATGTTACCATCCTACAAATATACCTGTGGAAAAAAGAACGCCCAGTAATGTGTATAGCGTGTCGTGTTAATGAGTACTGCTCTAGTATTATAAAGTAATTAGGTAGGGGTTGGAATCCTGCACTTGATGACTGTGTGTGTGACACTGTTGGTCAATGTGATGTGGGTTTTGCTTTTACTACTGTATGACATATCACAATGACAACAGAATGTGCATTACACGTTAGGTAGCTGTGTGGCAAATACATATACATACATGTGACCTCAATTATTTCATAGGTGGGAACCCTGCTTTCTCCATGAACACATCTGTTATCTTTGCCAGAGTGTGCTGCCGCTTTCCAGACCTTAGGTCACATCTGTATGCTTGTGACAAGCCTAGCCACTGCAGTGATCCCTGGCCTACGTCATCCGTTTCACATACACTCATTACAGTTTCTATTGAATAGTTTGAGTGAGGGTTTATGCCTGAGGTATATTTGAAACCTGTTCAAAAGCAGCAAAGTCTGTTGAAGATGGCTATTTATTATAGGTGTGCAACAACCTTTGTGGATATGCATGCAGACCCCTTATTGCTTATGTGATCCACAGAGGGATTTCCAAAACCCTTTGGAAATGTGATTATCAAAGGAGAGATGACGTAACACATGGCTCTATGTATACATCGGTACCTGTTCAACATTTTGGGGGCTACTACCTATGTGGTTCTCTGGGGATACTATGTTTTGTAAAAGTGGATGACTATGCTTTATTTGGCTTATAGCTTTACAGCATGGGTTTGACACCAGGTATTTGTCTGTATGATACCCTTTTGGAGGATGTGTGTATCATCTGGAGAATGCATTATAGCCCACAGTATGCATTGCCAAACATGGCCAGACATATCCCTACTGTGTTTGCTTGTACCTAAGAAAGCTATATGCCAAACAGGAGTGGTCCCAGGACTGACTGCAGGTGAATACCACTAGTTACTGGCATAGAATAGTACTTGAAGGCTGCAAATG
This sequence comes from Protopterus annectens, assembly GCF_019279795.1. Taxonomy (NCBI): domain Eukaryota; kingdom Metazoa; phylum Chordata; order Ceratodontiformes; family Protopteridae; genus Protopterus; species Protopterus annectens. The sequence continues at coordinate 1,821,211,662 of NC_056733.1, read as the reverse complement.
TTACTATGTGTCCTACATCTGTGTGTCAGTTGTCAAGACATCATCTAACAATTGTTTATGGTCAGGCTGTTGAGGTTATGTATACTACCAGAATGCAAACCAATGACAGATAGTAACAGTATCACCCACAGCACAGTGTCAAACCGTGTCATACACACACGTGTACTCAAGTTCCAAAATGTGTGTAGTACAATGCATACTGGCCACTAATAGAAACTATGGAGTGTTAACACTGTCTAATACATGGCATTTCACCCTGCCCATGTGTCCAATATGCATGTACATGCAGACAGTGCACCTCAACCATGTTCATAAATGTACACCTGCAAATCTGTGCTGCACACATCACACACTTACTGTCCACTGTCTAACACATGCTGACAAAACTACACACATCTGCCAAGTGGCACATGGGCAGACAATACACAATTGGAATAAACACTGGTGTAAACAATACTACATTGGCAATTATAGCTTTAATGCATCATGCATGCTCAGCTACACTTCAAAGATATCATTACACTTTACTGCTGACAACATGCTAACATTGCTATTCTGTTATAAAGTCACCCTGTGCATCAGCAACATGTTAGCCTGTTCCTGCATCAATTTTACAGATGACAGGAGGTGGCACAGGTTTCATCATATGCACAGGGTGGGTTGTTGGTTTGCCAGAGGCCTACATTGAGCCATACAATCGATATGTGTGTGTGAGTGTGTGTGTGAGGGCCAAGAGTACTTTTATGGGCCAATGTGGATGTAATGTGTGCGGGTATGTGTTTGCCCTAGGTGTCTGGTTTATGTGTGTGTGTCTGCATGCACACAGTTCCACCATGTGGCTGCCATATACAGGGATTTGTGGGACAGCTACAGACTGTACCTGGCAGGCTTTACAGATCACCATCTCTGGCCATGGATACTGGACCTGTGCCTGGCAGGGGTGCTGCAGACTGTATCAGGTACTAATCCAGACTGGGTACTATCCTCAGAGGTTGACATATGTACACTGGATCCAGGTCCCTGCTGGGAATGGCCAGAGCCACGTGCACATGGTCTTCTAGGATGGTCTATGGACAGCCCACTCCAACATTGCTGGGGCTGGTACTGGCACTACGGGAGTGGCTATGACTTGATGGACGTCCATGGCGACTGCCAGCTGATGATGTTGCTGGCATACATCCACGTCGACGTCTCAACTGTCCCACACTGTCCTGACACATGGACATGACATTGTGGAGGACATCTAATGTCTCACCCCAACGTCCATCAATGACCTCAGTGTAATTATGGATGGCACCTGCTAGGTCACGGATACTGTCATTTAAAGAGGTGTTATGAGCCCTCTGTGCCCTTAGTCCCTGTCTGGCATCCTGCTCCATACATGCCTGTGCCTCCATGACAGCCTGGAACATGCGTGTGGTTGTAAGAGTTGTGGCACGTCTGCCAGGGGCATGATGACCAGCAGTGCTCTGACGAGAACCCCTGAACATCTGCCTATGTGGTACCGTTCCAGACATCTGGCTATGGCTGCTGTATCCTGATGCATGTGCCATAGATACCACACTGTCCTGGCCATTGCTGACTGTACACTGTCCCTCTGCTAAGGCGTTGGTGATGATGGATGTACAGGCCATATGACTGTGTGCATGGATGGGGTGGAGACTTGTGCACTGTCAATTGGTGGCCCAACAACAGACCCTGACAAACATGCCTGTGCCTCAACACACCTATCCTCATTATCACTACTTGTGTTAGTGACATCAGGTTCCCTGCTGCACTGAACCAGCCCAACCTCAGCATCTGTGAGAGTAAAACAGGAAACACACTTTAAGACCTGTACATGATGTCAGAACACATGAACACATGACCACATGAACAGATGAACACATGCACACATGCACTCATGAACACATGAACACATGAACACATGCACACATGCACACATGAACACATGAACACATGAGCACATGCACACATGCACACATGCACACATGCACACATGAACACATGCACACAAATACACTCCTCACTAAAGCAGACAAACACGCACACACACACACACACACACACACACACACACACACACACACACACACACACACACACACACACACACACACACACACACACACACACACACACACACACACACACACACACCACCAGCAATCTCAGAACATACTCAATAGCAGTTGACAATGGGGTACAGTATCACAAGCCAAACAGTCATATCACACATGTCAGCATGCAGGACATGTGTTGCTCAACAGCATGCAGTGCGAGTGTAGACAGTCCTTGTTACTAACAGTATACATGGCTTTGATGCATGTGTTTTGTTGTTCGATGTTTGGCCTCCCCCTGGAATGCAATGTATACATGGACACAACTTTGCTGTGCAAGTATTAAAAACTCTTTAATGTACTGTGCACCATCACTCACAGGTATACATAACATGGCTGGATGTGTATCTGTGTGTCACATAGATATCCAATTCTGATTAGAGCCTCTGTGTCTTTAGCAAATAATTGTGGACACAGTTTTAGCTCATGCATGATGTGCATACACACAAGATCAGTGGTGCATGTATAACTGATGGAATACCATTGGTCCACATAGCCAATGTACAGTAGTTATGGTGAGTGTAGATCATAATGTGGACATGCCAGTGTCATCCATGACATGGCATGCTAAAACCCAACTGCACATTTAAACATCACACATACCCAATGTGTGTCATATTACCTAGCCACTCAATAGCATTACAAGACATATATGTGTCGGTTGTGCAAATGGTGATTGGCATGCATATTGTTTATAGGTGCATATGTTTGCACACGCACAACATTGAGGTGTATAGCAATGAAAGCTATGTGTAGTACTGTGGTTACAATAACTGGATGGGGTGTAGTACCATAAGCCATCATCGTGAAGCATCATGTGGTCACTCAAGGCTACAAATGTGTCCCAAACCAGCACCTATCATGCTGTACCAGAACTGCACTACCATGGCTACATTCACCATTTCACCGCCAGTTGTTACATGGGTTTGTAAGGAGGCCAGTAAGGAGCATTGCCTAACATGAATGTGTTGTGTGTTGCAGTGTGTTTCACTGCCCCATGATAGGCCTCTATCCCTCAGGTATATTATGTGTGCTGTGTGGATGACATTTGGGATACTAGAGTGTGACTTTACAGAGGGTTTGTGAATACTTCATGTGTAGCATGTTAACATGTTCTGTGTATGACATAGTTGTGTATGTTGTGTGCATGCGTATTGACTCTGCATATCCAATGGTCACTACAGTGTTGCCACATTTGTTTGAGATGGTCTGTGTATTGCATGTGTTTGAGGCAGCTAATCACATTACTGAGATGTGCGTAGTCTCACAGCAAACATGCACAGCATGCATTATGCATAGGTGTGTTACATGTGTACATGGCCTACACCTTAACTATGACATGCACTTTTTATTTGCAATAATAAATGTAGAACACACTCACCAGCATGTGTCCGCTGCGTTGCTGTCACACCAGAGGGATGTACATGGATATGAGACAGTTTGTCAGTGTCGACAACTGTGGCATTGCTACTGTGGGTTTGCAATCTTACAATAGTACAACAGTTTACATTCACTGGCCTACAGATAATGTTCCAAATGATCAGTATTGCACAACAACAGGCTCCACATCTTCTAACTACACAGTACACATCTCACATATGCATGATCTACCAATAGAGGTAACAGTAGTCTACAGATATGCCATGTTACCTGCACGCTCCATGTGTTCTTGCTGGGTTGCCCCAACCTTCATCAAGGTAAATGTCTGCTGTTGTTGTTGTTGGGCAGGTGCCACCAGGCTCAGGAGCAGCTCCTCCACTCTGGTGAGAGGGGGATGGATGGATGTTAATCCCACCACCTGTTGCAAGCTGTTGTCTATGGACATCAGAAGCACGCTGCCGGACATGTCTAAGTAAATCACTGCAGTGATGGCGTATCTGCTCATATGTCCAGTTATGCATGCCTATGTCATTTACCCTCCGGACAACATCTTGCCACAGTGCAGTATGCTCATGCTGGTCTTGGCTGGTTCTTGAGAATAGTAGGCTGTAGTGCTGAATCAGACAGCTGGTAATAATGTCATCCTCAGCACTACTGTAGCTGGGATTACGATGGTGGGCCATGATCCCTGGAAGACAAAGAAAAAATATGTCTGAGCAAGTCATATGGCACACTTAACATTATACAGTACAGATATCACTGAACTGCCATATATAGCAACCTATTAGCTGACTGAGATTAAACACTTTCAATACCACTTTTCAGTGCTCACCCCACAACTGCTTGGAAGTGCCTGGCATGCTCTATATAATAAACCATGTTCTGCACAGCAACAAAATAAAATCACTATATAAGACTATACAACAGTACATGGCACAATGTATGCGACACAATGCACCACCTAGCCACAGATGGTATAGATCAAGCGAATGCATAAAGAAATATGTCATCCATCACAATGTTTGTAAAGTCCAGTTACAGTATTACCATTATACAACACAACTTGTTGATGGCAAACCCGTGGCCAAAATATGTGCACAATTGTGGATATAGGTGGCATACTGCTGTAGTAAACTATAAATATTGCTAGATACGCAGTTATATCTTGTAACACACATATGACAGAGGACATGTTACAGGCATACCCACACACACATCAGACATAATTACAAGACACAAAGGTATGGCAACCCAGATAAGCTTTACGTGTACCATACAGTACTGTGTGTCAGTACTTACAAAACCTTAAGCCTGAGGAATGTAATCTGCGAGGGCTACAGGGACCACACAAACAGTGGTTCCAAGCAATGTGGATATACACCGTACTTTGCTGTTTTGGCCTACAGCTTCAAGTAGTACTACAGTTCATACAGAATTTGGATTCAACATCAGTAACAATCAATAAGCATACATGTAGTGCTTTAGCCTCCAATGACACACCCCAGTTAACACCAAGGGACTACATCAAACTGTATGCCATAGTGCTTTATCTGCCTAGCAACAGCATACATAGCTTTTGCTGGGATCAAAGCAAGGACACATAATACCCTGACAGAAACAGTTTCCCACTAAGCTATCCCACAAATACACATCTTTGACACATTCACCAACACATTGGCCATCACACTCAGGTCAACTTTACATAGAATCTATTGCAACAAGTAGATGTGGTTGTGTATGACTATATATAACTCTCTCTCTCTCTCTCTCTCTCTATATATATATATATATATATATATATAGATATATATACATACACACATATGCACATCCATTGATGTACATATATATATACATATAGGCACATATACAGTCCACCTTTCATGGTGGGAATATCAATTATACAAAGGATGTGAGGTATACAGTAATGTAATAATATTGCACAGTCTTGTGAGAAATACATTGAAAGTGTTCTCAGCCCAGGTAGCTTTAGCAGGCCTCACTGGCTGCAACATTGCAAACTGAGCAAAACACACACAGTGTTAAACCACCACATGTCATATACCAGCACTGTATGCTGTCTTGTTTGTCACACACTAAAACCTACATACAAATATGCACATAACAACCTTCACCAATATATATATGTCCACCCTTCACAAACAGTTGCAATATGTCCCTTGCTCTATGCACATATACAGATGATAATATATATGACACATATATATCTCTCCATATGTGTGTGCCATACACACACAAGGTCCACACTGTTGTAAGTCCCTGGACCTCACAGCTGAACTGTTGGGCCTTGCTGCAACATGAACAGGTGTCACATGTGAACACACAGTAACATTAGAGAGGGGTATATATAGCTACAAATGCTAGATTAGCATACTAGCCTGGTACAGCAGTTGCCAATGCTAAGCTAAACTTTAATATGACTATCATGCATGTGTTACTCTGTCACAACCATGTTTATATAAATGTTTGCGCTAATCCCCCAAACAGCCATTGTCCACACTACTGTACAGAACACAGATAACATGGATTAGATGTTTGACATTTAATGCTGAGCTACATATTTCACAGTTATGTCCCACTGCACACAGCTACACACTGAATTGCCCATGGCAGTAGTTAAGCAGGACATCTGTGCATAGATACGTACTGCTGCCACATAGGAATGGTTCACATTATGTAGAGTACTCTTCAAAAACATCTACTACATGCCAGTAAATACATATCTGTTACATACCTTTCCTTTGTATGAGTTGGTATTATTTATTTTCCATTTTCCTTTTGCTTTTCACTGTCTCTCTCTCTCTCTCTCTCTCTCTCTCTCTCTCTCAGTCTCTGCAATAAAGTGATTGAGTTTGTGGGCAGCAATTATAGCCTGCTTTTATAGGTATTTGCACATGTGCATGTTATGGCCTCTGCACCAATTGGTGGCCACCATTTACTAATTGCATGCAGCCTGCTGTGTGGTAATTGCAGTAATCACTGTCATAGCAACCCAATGCTATAAATTGCTAACTCAGGTAGGCGTAGCCCTTTTAGCTTTCCAAAATGGGGATCATGCTTGTTTGCTGTGGACATCGTTGTTTAAGTCAGAAGGTTGGTATAGTTCTTATATCTGAAGCCAGGGGTGTAGCCAGTGATTTGAATGTTGTACTCAGACCTGAATGTTGCTGCTTCCAGTACACACTTGTCAGTGTAGAATTGCACTCACCCCCCAAATGCTAACACAAGATACATGGGAGTATGTACTTTCTTTTCTAATTATACATTTAACTGCCATACAAAAGTAGTTATTGAGATGTATTCTTTTGGCACATGAACTGTTTGTGAACTGCTATACTCTGAATATTAATTTACTCATTTCTGAACAGTTTGTGCTTTTTTAGTGTTGACATTAGCACAGGCTGCTCAAGAAAACTGGACAAATTTCAGTACTGAGTATGCCTACCTACATCCTTGGTAGACCCTGAACACACAGGTATATTGTACATTTGGGTATGGGTGCAGAAGTACAGAGAGCATTATGTGTTATTGTGTGAATTTTATCTTGCTGGACTTAAAGGGTTGCTGTGTACCTATTAGTTTATCAAGGCAAGTAGTCTGTCTGTGTAGCTCCCAACTGTGGACCTATCCAGATGGTAGCCAGAGGTTAACCTGTTATTCTTTGTCTGTGCACCATACCAGTCTTTTCAGCACTGGAACAATGACATTGTCACAGTTGGTTGCTACCAGTACATGGCTACATCCTTTGGTATTTCAGTGTTGTACTCCTACATAAGGGTATGCTTCTGGAACTCCTTCCAAAGCTATTTGCACAGTGTGTAACAGCAGAAAAGCTGATATGCCTGTGTCTTTCTGCCTCTGCCAGGCCTCTCAAACACTCAGGTACATATTTGAACAGACTCAGGGAAAAGTAGGTAAAAGTGAGGTACACCTTTAAAATATTAGAGGCATTAAGTTGAGACTTTGAGAGAACCAGAGCATATGGATTAATACACTTTTTCTGAAGTACAAGCAGTGTCTAACTCTTACTTATTGGCATTATTCATTAAGGGTAATTCCCCACCTTTCTGCCTAACGTCAGTACTTTTCAGAGGGATTCAGAGGGACACAGCTAGAATTTGTTTCAAAATCAGGGACATCCCTGAAAATTAGTCACAGTTGGGAAGTATGGCCTCTGCCCTAATCAGATATGCCAGTGTCTATCCTGCTATGATACTGTGTGGGGGTTGTAAAGTGCTGCTGTAACATTATTTCCTGCTAGAATGGCTGGTTCTCTTTTCATAGTCGTGTAATGCATTTCCACAACAACTGCTGGTAAAGATCCACAGAACAAGATTTGTGTTATGGCATTCCTATTTTTCCTTTACATTCACTTATTCTGATGCATGATATATTTATTTCAGCACCAACTTGTTATATGTCTACTGTGGCTTAGTGGTACTTCATGCAGTCTAGTGTGTACAAGGTCCAGGGTTCGAGACTGACAGAGGTGTTTTATTTTGCTGCTGAGCAGAACAAGGGCCCTGACATACAGAGTGACAAAGGCACTTTTAAGCAGTTGTAAGTGGGTTTGCATGGGTTTGCGCGATGCTTAGCAATGCTTAGCTAAGCGCACACAGGTGCACACTCATGCAAACCAGCTAACTGCTGCTTAATAGCGCTTACTCCCGCTAACCACCATGCTCATTTCTTTGAAAGAAAAGAAAATGGGGAGATAGGAAAGTGGTGAAAAAGGGGCACAAAGAGGGAAAGACAGTAGGGAAAACAGCTCGGGATGTGCAGGATGGGTGTAGGGCAGGTCCATAGCTGCCCATTTCTTTAACAGCAACAGCTGTGCATATGCAATAAATTTGGAGGGAAATATGAAACCTTCAACCCCTGTGAGAGGGGTGAGGACAACAAAGTATGTTGTACTGCCAATTAAATATCAGCTTATGTGTCCAGCGGACATGTGTGCAAAATGGGCAGCTATGTATGGGGCATAATTGTTTTTTTGGGAGCAGATTGCCCTTTTTTTCTTTTTTTTTCAGGTGAGAGTGGAATGTGGGGTAGGGGAAGTAGGTATATTTGGGGAGGTAGGTTGGGGAGGTAAACAGACAAGATAAACAAGATGCATACAGGGGCAGAATATGACACGTGGTGGGTGAACACCATTGACGGGGAAGGATGTTTGGAAATCGCAAGCCCATGAGCCCACAGATGGCAACAGTGGAACTGAGATCCCCACCCACGGGCAGTCACCACTGCACCTTCACAGCCCGGAGGGTGGCTGTGCTGGGGGCTGCATAGGAGGGGCAGGCTCACCCGTGAGTCACGCCACTCGTGCCTCAAGCTGGCGTAGAGGATCAGTGACAGAACACTCGATCTCCCTATGCACCACAGCCCGGACTGTTCGGAGGGTGATAGGTGGCCCTCCTCCACCCATGCTTACACGGGGGGATGAGCCCCATCCCCTGCAGCGCTTCCACCCAAATCTGGCATAGGGCCAACGAAGGAGGAGGTCCCAGGCTGGGCACCGGACCTGCTCTTGCCAGGTGCCATCGCCAGCTAAGGTGGGACAGGTGGGTCCGCTGGGACCGGCCTTCCCATACGTTCTATGTTTAGTTGGATTTAATGAAAATATGGGTTAGTAACAGTCAACAGCATTCCCAATTAGTTATAACAGCATGCAGAAGTATTCCCATTAACCCAACACACCAGAGTTCCAACAGTTGAACAGCAAGCATGACACATGCATATATAGAACAACAATGGACATTACAACAGCATGCAGGTTTAATTGATGGCAACAGGCCACCAATATTGTGGTATTTGAACAGGGCACATGCATAGAAATAAATGCAGATATTTATAAACCAATAGGACATATGTCCCAACAAATGTTTTGAGATTAGACATACCCATTGAGGTGTGGAATTGCATTTTTTATGCACATACAGTAGGGTGGAAAATGATAGCTCCATTAACAACTTATATATCCTTTTAGTTTACACTACATTCCTATTAACTGCAGTTATATGTCCTCTACATGTATTATTACACTACCCAATTGTCCTTAAATTGTGAAATGGGTTTTGTTAGATCTTTATATACATGGGCTGTATCTGACATACAAACTGTCTGGGATGCAGATGTTTGTTTGTTTCTTTCTTTTGGCTTTTCCCGGTTAGGGGTCACCACAGCGGAACTCCGGTCCACTAATGATTGGCAGTAGATTTTTACGTGCTGGCTTGCCGGGCCTAATGCACAATCTTCAAGGAAGGAACGCCCATTCACGCATGTCGACACACAGAAGATGCTCTAACTGAGAATCGAACGGGCAATGTTACTGCTACATATTTTGTGAGTTGCTCAGACACACTACTGCTGAGACGGTACACTGACAGGTCTACTTTCCTATACTTATCTAGATATGTTTAGGAGAAATTATCAGTTATATGCTAACAGCTCCATACATTTCTGCCAGCACAATGACATTTCTGGGGAACACAATACCAAGCTAATCATGTGCCAGATTAACCTGTACATGCTGGGCATGAACCAACAGTTGAGGACTGTAAATATGCTTAAAAGCTACTGGCACTCCCTTCATCCACTTTATATGGGCCTACCCAACTGTGTGTTAACAGCGCTTAATACAACTGTACTATTTCTATAATGCAAGAGTACAACAACATATCAAAGAAAATGACACAGACACACTCCAGGAATTATACCTTTATTAAAGACTTAAAACCCTTTTCTAGATGCTCTCTCATGTATTTTATATAACAGTACATGCAGAATAATTATTAGAGAATTATTATACCTTTATTTATTGTGTTAAAACAATTTTTTCAGGCTCTCTCATTTATTTTACATAACAGTACAAGCAGAATAATTACTAACCTGCCTGGTGGCACAGCCTTAGCAGCCTATCTGCATAGGCTTGCTGATTCGCAGCACAGACACCTGCAGCTGTGAAGTAAATGAAGTGATATTGAGACATACCCATCCATAGTATACACTAGAATAGCAATTCTTACATACTTAATTCCATGGCTACTTACTCAGTAGTGGGGCATTTTCCATCTCACGGGCCTCCTGGATCCACTGGTCCAGTTGATCCACCTTGTGTCTCTTCAGGTCTGCATGGTGGTGTCTGACCTGCTCACCAGTCTGAGGGACAGCTATGGCACTGGTGAGTTCATGAGCTAGATGGTCTCAGGCTTCCGGTTTGTATTGGGTGCCCTGGTACTGGCCCTGCAGGAGTCTATCCTCATGATTATGGACAAGGAGCCAAACCATTACTTTTGACTCCTCAATGCCCCAGTGTTGCGCTCGAAAATGAGAGCCCTCTCCAGCACTGGCTATTGCTGCCTGCAGACGGGAGCTACAACCAGTTATGGCAAGTATTCCTGCCTATGGAGCTTAAATATGCATCATTTCCCACACTTATTTGTGATTGGCTAGTTTTGAAAAAACTCAGCTAAAAGCACACCTGCTTAGCAATGGGTAAACTTCCATTGATATGTATGTGTGTGTTAAAAGTGCATGCTTATGAAAAGCTGACATGGCTTAGTGGTTCAGTACTGTGATTATGGTGCACAGTATCCTGGGTTCGAGGCCTGGCATTGCTTTTTATTTTACTACTGGCCAGACCGGCTAGGAGGTGTGGCTGTGTTTAGCCGACTTTGCTCAACTTTGCCCGACGTTGCTCTACGTTGCTCGACATTGCTCGGCATTGCTCCATTGCTCATCGTTTCCTGATGTTGTGCTGGTTAGCGCAGTGCGCAGCTATGCACAAACATGTTCTGTTTGCGCTAGTTTGCGCGATGCACAGCTCTGCGCAAAGCTGTTGCGCTAGTTTGCGCAATGCTCTGCTACGAGCAATTGCATTTAAATATGCTTAATATTGGTAAACTTTGCTTAGCAGTGCTTCACATTGCTTAAGATACGTTACTTATGCATCCATCAGTATGCATAACCATTTCACCTTCATATATATATATATATATATATATATATATATATATATATATATATATATATATAAAAAATTTGTTCACTACTACATAGGCCATTTCAATGCTTTTTACTAAAATTTAAATGATAAATGTCAGGAATTATTTTTATATACAGATTTCCAACAGAAAATAGAAAGGGGAGTGGTGGGACTTGAACCGGGAATGTCTCCTCTTTGTGCATAGGCTCTACCACTACGCTATCACTATTTTGCTTAATTTGCATATAAGTTTCTTATTATTCTCTTTGATGTCTAAACTGCTAACTGTAGCTAAGCAATGGGCAAACCCGCGCAAACAAGCGCAAATATGGGCAGCTATATCGAGAATAATAAAAAAATAAATAAATAAAAGTTTTACATTTTATAATTGTACAGGGGTTTAGAATGTGGGGGAGTGTAGTGTTGGGTATGTACACATTTGTGCGGACTCACTCATGTCAGTTGACATTTCCTGATTGAGACACTTGCAGGGGCGTGGATTTTTGGACTGCTCGGCAGTCCGACATGCCCCCTGCTCTCGTGCAGGGTCCGTGTTAGCCTTAGAGTTGAGGCAGCGCACCCTCATTAATATGCATGGCACACTGCCGTCTTACTCTTAGACTGGCGTTTCCATGTAAGACTAATCTAGTCTTACACAGAGGATTATTGAATCCTGGGGACAGTGTTTTATTTGCAACAAATTCACTGTAAATGTTCTATATATACTATTTGTATCCATATTTCCAAACTTTTGGGTCACTTGTATATCAACATCTCATAACATCTGCCATGTTGTGCTATATTGTATAGGTTCATAGGTTCATAGGTAGGTACTAGGCTATTGGCCCTAGGGCCTATATAAGCCTAGCCAAAAGGTACCCTGGCTTTCGCCACCCAAGAAAATTATTTTCCTGTGCCACTGTCGAACAGAGCCACAGAAGTGATCCCCAGGGTGAATTTCTTATTGCCCATCAAATCATCAAGATTTTTCTTGAAGAGTGCTAATGAGGGGATTTGTTTGATATAGATAGGTAGTTTATTCCAGAGTATGGGAAGTCTCTGGGACAGGAATCTATCCCTCCAGCATGTTCTGTTTATTGTGGTGACAAGGTTTAGGTCCCTAGAGCATGTAGCTCAGAGGGATTGGGATTTCTTTAAGTGGAGCATGTCCAAAAGCCCTGGGTTTGACATAGCTTTGTGTGTTAGGCAGAGATCTCCTCTGAGTAGGCGATATGCAACAGAGTAAAGCTGCAGTTTTTTGAGAAGGTCTGTGTAGGGCATCTGTTTGAGGCCGGTAATCCTCTTTGTGAGGTATTTCTGCGGCCTTTCCAGTTGTAGATGTCTTGTGAGGTACATACCAAAAGGGGCGTTGTACTCTATAATGGGTCTAATGAGTGATGAGTAGAGGGGAACAATATTATATTTATAACATGCAGATTATAGCTAGGAATGTAGGAAAACATGCCCAGTGTATCACATTCTGGTATACCCAGCTAAACTGCAGTATGTGATACATTGTGAAATCTTAATATTGCTAACACTTGCCACTTAGCAATAATTAAGTCTTTTCAGCTGTATTCACATACTGTTCTTGGCATTTCTTGCATATCTGTAAGACCAAACACTAATGAAACAATGTTAAATGGCATATGCCTATTGCATCATTAATGTCACTACTCCCATCCTTCCTCACATTGGATGAATGTAACCCTTTAGATGCTTATTTGTTAACCAGGTGGTTGGACTATCAATACAATTTTCAGCTATTGCCCATGCCTAAAGGAGCAGTTATATAAGGCTCACAGATAAAACTGTTGTTCAGTTTTGATACTGTGATAAATTTAACATTATGCTGTGCTTGTGGTAAGATGATAAGGTGAATTTCAACTAATAACAGTTTTGATCCAGATTATAACTGATAACATTTTAAACCTGATGTTCAGGTAGTAACAGCTGTATGATTATTGTTACTAGATAATACAGGCATAACTAAATTTTATTCGAAGTTTAGCTAAATGATGAGTCTTATTTAATATATATTCAGACTGAGGAATCATTTCACTAGTACTGTCATTTTCCATTGGTAAAGGATATTTTTCTCCTTTACTATGAGTAGATTCCATAAAATATCATGTCAGTTTTTATAAAGGTAACATTTCTTGAGCACACTAGTTATATCCTTGAATCTGTAAAACTCTTATTTTCTTTATCAGTGCTTCTAAATAGCTGAGAAAAAGGACATTTCTGCCTTTATCTGCAGTTCAAACACAGCTTGTCAGAAAGGAATGCTCCCACCTTAATACTTGTCAATGGCACTTCATATATTCTCCTTCTTAACCCTGTTTATTCTATCAAGGAATGCAAGTTATACTGCACAAAATTGCAGCAAATGTTACCGAACGCCTTTTCTGTATTAAGACTTACCAGCAATAGCAATGTTTTCTTACATGACATTTCCCTGAGATCATCATTCGTCAATTAATATTCTCAAATGCTTGCCTACCCTTCACTAACTACATTGATCCATATCTATAAATTTTGGAAACATCTTTGATATTCTTGTAGCTAATATAGAAATAAACACTTTATAATTAATTGTGGTTTAAAATCAAAACTGGTGTTATGAATCTGGAAATGTAGCCAGCACAGTTTTCTTTCACTGTGCTGGCATTCCCACAGTATTCAAAACATTGTTAAACAAAGCCTTTAGGATCTTTATAATTTCCTTCTATCCTTTCTTCTAAATTTTGGGAACAATGCCATCTGTTCTTCAATAGTGAAAATTCTAATAATCAAATTACATTATTATGTATACTACTTAATTTGATATTAGAACATAATGTCTTTACTTTTAATGGAGAATTCTACCTTCAGAATAATGGCGTAGCTATGAGCACTGCATGCACCAAGAGCTACACCAATATGGTGATGGTGTTCTGGGAGTCAGAACATTTTATGTAATGATTTAGTTAATGGACACACATTATTTTACAGGAGATTTATTTGGTTGAGGTGTGGTACAAATGATGAACTTTTGATGTTTGTTGATGAAATCAGTAGGAATACTAGTTTTTTTTTTAAATTGACAGTTAATACATCATGTAATACTATTGATTTTTTTAGATGTTAGGATTTCAAAAGATGAAATGGGATTTTTGAAAACAAGTATTTTAGGAAGACATGTTGGAAAAATAAAACTTTGCAAAGAATAAGTATGCACCCTAATTATACTTATCAGAATGTATTAAAAGGGCAAATTTTACAGGCCTCCAGGCTCCATACAGACTAATTAGAGCTGGAGAGTATATTTAGCTTTATGGATCAAGAATTTAGAGAGAGAAGGTATGGGGGTCAATGAGATAACTGAAACAATGGATCAGGTTAAGGTAATGAGAAACAGTAAAGAGCCTATTTTTCTGTGAAGATTAAACAAAATGGGTGGGTTTATGGTACTAATAAGAGAATCAATAACAATAATAATAATGTGTGGGTCACTTTAACTTACTCCAGCAATATTAATACAGTATGTGACATTATTTGTCCTGTTAGTAGATGAAGGGCTAAGGAAAGTGGTAGGTGATACCCCAGGTTTCTGTTTTAAGAATGGGCTGTCTTTAAAGAGGTTATGTTATATGAAGGATAGGAAACATACTGAATTAATTTCAGATAGAATAGGGACTTAGCCATGTAGGCTTTGTAAAGCTTGTGCATCTATAACTACTAAGAACTATTTTATTCATCCTATAACAAAGATTAAATATGAGCCAAAGATGTATGCAGACTGTAAAAGCAAAAATCTAGTTTTGTCTGTCTGCGTGCAGAGACCGTCCATGTTATTATGTAGGAAAAATGAAACACAGTGTAAAAGAAAGAATATTAGAACATTTAGGTGATATAAGGAGAGATGTAGCATCTAATGCATTAAATAAACATGTTAAAAGTAATATAGGGCATGCTTTTAAATTCATGGTGTTGCAAGTAAACTACATGAGTTTTAGAGGAGGGAGTATAACAGATAGGACATAGAATGATGAGTTAAAATGGATTATTTTATTGCAGGCAGATAAAGGCTTTGGCCTCAGTGGTAATATACCATTGAAACCAGCACTTAAAATGAAGAAATTACTTCATTGCATTTTAATTTATTACCATGGTTACTAACTGAATTTTATTAATGAGTGTAATTGCTGCTCTTATTTAATGTGTGTGTTTTTAGAGTTTTTTATAGAATTGTTTTATTATTTTTATAACAGTTGAATATTATTATGTTTATTTTAATATTTATAGCAGTCTTTTCAATACAGTGATTTATTGGCTTTTAGTGTATTCATGAGATTAGTGTTTGATTAGATCTCTGAGCTGATTGGCTGATTCTTAATTGTTTGATGATGTTTTGAATTTTTACTTTATACATATGCCTGGATTTCTTTCTTGGTTTGTTTGAAGTCAGATGAAGTGCCCTTTAGGACGAGAAAGAGCTTACTTTTTTAAGTTAGTTTATTAAAACTCATTTGTACCTAAGCTGTGTTTGCTGCCTCCCGTTTTTTGTGATATTTATTTGGTTCTACTGAGAGGTGCTTTATCCATTGGGACACATCATTCGTTTTGTTGTTTGTTTCTTGGATTGAACCCAAGGGAGCATGGTAGAAGGTGCTAACTTGGAACTTAATTTTAATCCTGATTGCATATGGCAGAATACTAGAATGGATTAATTTAAGAGAGTGTTATGAGCGGAAGGTAATCCACATCTTACTTATACAGCCAGTACTATAAATGGTGACAATAAGACTATACCTGCCAATGGAGCATTGCTAAGGCTAACTAGAGAGATTGAAGTAGCCTTAGTTAAATTAAAAAAGATGCAGTGGCAACATAAATAGATGGAAGCATGCTTAAGCTTTAAAATTGTCCCCAGAGGACTGCATATTCTTAAAATGCCAACATATGGAAATTCCTTTCCAGAGTTATTAGTGAAGTGGCAGTGTATTAACTTAGATACAAATTTTTCATATATGAGATTGTCGATTGAACACTACATGTCTACTGAAGACAGCCTCATAGCCAAAGTGTTACAGTTACAACAACAAGTTTCACTGCAGTTATCTGCAAATAGGAGCACCACATTTTTTGAGGCCAAATGTCACGGCAACTGAGTGCAAACTTTACCTTCAGAAGAAAAAGAAGTTAGAGCATGACTACAATGATTTTAGTAAAGGACAAGTCTTTTCTTGGCCAAGAGAATCTACACACATGAATACTGAAACCGTGATTTCTGCTAACCAAGTGTCCGTTCTTTCTTTGAGTGATAAATCTGTGAAAAGGACCTCAATTCCTTCACTGACACCACAGAGTAGATCCAATAGCTCTATAGATGTTAGAAGTAAGACTGTTAAAGCTTTGACCTCTAATCATGAAAAGTTTTTTTTCCAATCAGGAACTACCCACAGAAACAGAGATCACACAGCATAGGGAAGACATGGTGGAAAACATCTGCTGATATGACAGAAATAAAAACAGCACAAAAGAGACCTTGGAACCAAATAAGTTCAAATCACTGTGGAACATTTCCAGTTATCCACTGAGTGATGCAGAAAGCTCCATCATCCACAAGGGTCTTTCTTTTATTCCATCTGAACCGACTGATGTCTCTGACCTAATTATTGACATCAAGCTGTACGCTAGGAATGCAATGTTGAAATTAGTATTTAATAACACTGGGAATGATCATATAAGTAATTTTAAGAAACCCGGTGTTTTTACACTGACATTACACCCCTTATTAGAAGCCTTTGAAAGATCCTGTGAAAAGGACTTGCTCGAATTGATGAGCAGAAAGAGACAAGGTAAGACCTTTTATAATTTGACTCTGGATGAACAAAAAGCCCTTAAAAGTTTACAGGACAATGAAGGAATAGTAATTAGACCTCCTGATAAAGGAGCAGTAGTAATTATGGATAAAGATATAATTGAAGAGAAGATTTTATACATGTTAAATGATACTGATACATACACTGTGCTAACTAATGAACAACTTAATAGGTTGATCAAGAATTTCAATGCAGATCTCTATGATTACTTGGTGTGTGGAATTATAGATGCTGATTTGTACAAATATTTTTTAGTGGAGATGCCAGTTGTTCCTTCATTCAGAGGATTACCAAAACTACATAAGAATGCAACAGACCCCCCCCCCCTGAGATGTATAATCTCGAGCAGAGGGTGGCTTACAGAACCCATCTCTCTGTTTGTTGAGAGACAACTAAGATCTGTGGTAGCTGCCACCGACATAATTTTGAGAGACACTGAACATTTTCTCACTACACTATCTGAATGTTTTTTCTGATAATTTTGCACTGGAAGTCATTTTGGTTATGGTTGATGTAAATTCAGTATTTACAATGATTCCCAATGAAGTAGGCAATTTTTGATTAAGACCACAACAGTTTATCATGATAAGATCTTTTTTGTATTGTACATTAATGGACATATTTTAAACAATAATGTATTTTTGTTTAGAAACAAATATCTACAAAAGAAAGGCGTAGCAATGGGCACGTTGTGCGCTAGTTCATATGCAAATATTTTTATGGCTCATTGTGAAAATACTTTTGTTTTGACTAATTCAGACTATCCTAGTTAAATATATTATAAAATATTTGTTGATGACATCTTTTTGTTATGGAGTGGTAGTGAAGTTGGATTAACTAATTTTATAACATATATTAATTCTACTACAACTTTTTTACACTTTACAGCTAATTGGTCTAGAAATTCCATTGATTTCGTATATGTTACTGTTATTAACAATGAAGAAATTATTTCCACCAAGACTTTCCGGAAAGTGTGCAGGAAGAATAATATACTATATAGACCATTTCATATTTACAGAAATATCATAAAAGGACAGGGACTTAGGCTCTCCAGACTTACAAGCAGTAGAGTTTATTGTGAGAAAGTTTTTAAGGATCTTCAGACAGACCTTTTTGATACGGGATATAAAAGGGAAGAATGTAGCCCTCTGTTGAATGGAGGAACATTGATTAACCGAACAGAGAGAAGTAGACCATTTTTTAGAGATAGGAGATTAGATAGAGATGTAGCTCACAGTAATAGATCCTCGATTAATAACAAATAGAGAGTTATTATCCCCTTTACCTCTAATAAGATAGCTATTTGGGAGGTTATTTCTAAGAACTGGAGGATACTCACAGTAGATGAGAAGTTAAAAGAATTTGTAGGAGCGAGACCCTATATTGCATATAAGAACAATAAATCTTTAAAACAATTATTATGTTATGAGAAAGATATACCACAGAGGGTACAGTCACATAGGAAAGGTACATTTAGCTGCAGATGATGAAGCTGTTGTTACTGTATTGTTAATGGTAATACATTTATTCACCCCACAACTGAGAGAATATATGAGTTTACTCGTTATGCTGATTGTAGTTTGAGAGATTTAGTGTATCTGGCAAGTTGTACAGGATGTCCAGTTTTTTATGTGGGCAAAACAAATAGGACCCTACATGAGTGAGTAAGAGAACATCTTTATGCAATTAATAAGGAAGATGAGAGTAATGCCCTATTAAGATATGTACATAATAGTTTAGATCACAAGTTTTCTTTTTTAGTACTTGAATTTATTACTAGAAGCTTTAAATTAGGTGACATAAAGAACATCATAGAAAAGTGTGAGGTTAGATGGATTATAAAATTACAGGCTGACAAATCTTTTGGATTAAATGATAAAATATCATTAAAACCTTTTTGGCCGATTGAGATTTGAGATATTGAAAATATTATTTAAGATAATACACACATTTTTTATACATGCCTTGTATCAGTTTCATAGTGTTTTATTTAGTTGGTGATATGTTTATTAATTTGCTTTTAGCTTAGGCAGTGTATATATTTATATGCATTAGGACGCAAAAGTGTTAGTTTACTAAAACTCATTTGTACCTAAGCTGTGTTTGCTGCCTCACAATTTTGTGATATTTGTTATGGTCTGATGAAGTGCTGTTAACATAAAAATACTTACCTAATGTATTAAAGTTGTAACTTCAGCCAATATGGTTGGTCATTGTATGTTTTTAACTGGACTTGAATTTGACAATCAGCCTTTAATTATGGTGCATTTTTATGCTTTTTTTGCTCAATCTTTTTCTTTTGGAACAATAGAAAAGGTTTCAGTGGCAAGTTCTTATTATGGGCTTTGTTATTGTCAGAAGAATGAGAAGCAGAGCTCCTTTAGCTTAGTGGCTCACTCTTAATTGGGTATTTTTTTTATTTCCTACTTAGCCCTGTCTACATCCAAAAATGTCTTTGATCCTTCCGGAAAAATATTCTAAAGAGCTGAATATAACAGTTTGACTCTCACACTTACCTCTCAACATCCCCTGATTGCAAGGATTAACTTGCTTCTCTTCTGCCTGGTGAACAGGGAGTAATCATTTTCACAAACACTCTGGTGTACCCACTTTTTTTACCCTTCTGTTTCATTCATTTCCAGCTATGCCAGTGCTCCAGCAATCACTGGGTCTACCAGCCTTTCCTACTGCCCTCACACATTCTGGATTCTAAGGCTGGGGTCAGTATGGAACCTAAGAGCATTTTGGTGAGTCATACTGTTGACTGTTTACACCGAGGGATTTTTTAATTTATGACTTACCCCTTAGTATCCCCCTTCACCTGCATTCATCTTTTAGTTCTGAGGGCTACTCAACTCTGTAGACTATACATTTCCAGAGGAAACACCCAGACAAATACCTTCTCCCTGGGATGGGTATGCCCATTCCTTCTTACCAAACACCACAGATACCTGAGCTGCTAAACAAATCTGGGTTGCCTGGACTGTAGTTATGGCTTTATCCCTCTATGCAACTGCACTGGCCAGTGTTCTCAATTTTTAATACTTTTTTCTTTTCTCCAAATTTTGTCAGGAGCATCTCTTTCTGTAGGTATGACTGCATCTTTACTAATATATGTCTTGTCTCCTTTCTCATGGATGATGCAGTGGTGCAGCAGTAGCAGTGTTACCTCACAGCAAGAGGTTCCCTGGTTCAATTCTCAGCTGGAGGGCCTTCTGTGTGGAGTCTGCATGTCCTCCCTGTGTTCGTATGGGTTTCCTCCGGGTACTCCGGTTTCCTCCGATTTTACAAAGACATGCATCTGTAGTGTTTCTCCCCAGGCCTCCACTGAAAATTGGCTTCATTCCAAGGCAGACTTTCCCAGTTAACAAATGTTAAATTAAATAAATAAAATAAAAGGTTTGTGGCATACAAATTATTTTCCCTTTCAGTTAACACATTTTGCTGTGGGTATGAGTCCAGTTGCTTATTTGTACTTTCATAAAATTAATGCAGTCTATTTGATCTAGATTCTCTGGTATAGAAGAAAATCTCAGGGTTTTTCTGCATGTTCTGTCTTTAATTCCATTATTTTTGAAAGTTCTTCTCAAGAACCCTCATATTCAACAAGTGTTTACTTCATTTTAAATCTCAGACTTCTGCAGTTTTATCAACTTATCTGAATAGCCACTTAAAGCTTTGTCTATTCTTCCTAGTCTTTTATCATGTTACTTTATGTATTTATCCAAAGTCTCACTGATTTTATACACCTTTGAATGTATTTGATTTTTTTTCTCCTGAATTACTGGAAGCCATCTCAGCATCTCCTGTACCAAAGATGAAACATGAAGTGCTTTTTGATGAACAGCTGCAAGGCTCTTCCTCACCAAAGTTTTTTTTATGGTTTCCCTGCATGCTTTGTCTTCTAACTCTGCTATTTTTAAAGAACTTTTCTTGAGAGGTCTCATGTCCATCCAGTTGTTTCTTTATTTAGTCTTTCATTT
Source organism: Protopterus annectens (assembly GCF_019279795.1). Classification (NCBI taxonomy): domain Eukaryota; kingdom Metazoa; phylum Chordata; order Ceratodontiformes; family Protopteridae; genus Protopterus; species Protopterus annectens. The sequence continues at coordinate 1,821,190,304 of NC_056733.1, read as the reverse complement.
CTGCAGTTTTATCAGCTCATTAGAATAATACTTAAAGCTTTGTTTATTTTTTCAGCCTTTTGTCATTTTACTGTATATATTCCTCCAGTATCTCACTTATTTTAAGCATCACTGACTGCATTTGATTTTTTCCTCTACATTACCAGAAGCCATATCCTGTACAAAAGCTGAAACTTGAATTTTTTTTTGCTGAACTAGTGTAAGGTTCTTCTCAGGGTTTACTATCATAATGTTGATGATCATATCTATTTTGAACTAAAACATTGATTTGTTTACTTGAAATTTGACATTTACGAAGGTGTAAATGTCGAATATAACCCGGCAATCTTGATTCAGCATAATTCAGCATACCATTTCCCCTGCACAGATAAGAAAAGGAACAACAGTTCTTGTCAGAGTACGAACATACTGCACAACACTAAACTTTATGTTTTTGCAGGGGGGCAAGCCCAAGATCGCACTACAGTGAGGAAAGGGATGAATTTCCCAAACCGCACTGTACTGCGATCTCTGACAGTACTTCAGGTTCATATCAGCAAATGCACAGTGCATTCACTGATATGAATTTTCGATACGGAGATGTTCAGCAAAATGGACATTCAAAATTCCAAGTTTCGAGTGTTCCATCTGTGAAGCATCTCCGTTTGCAATTTACATAGTAAACCTCTTCTCAGCCAGATCTTTTTCTTTTTTTCTGGTTAATTTTTGCTTACTTTCTCCAAATTTTTTTTTAATAGTATCCAAGCAGTGTAATTACTAGCCAGTAACTGTATTTTGCACAAACTGATAACTTTTACTGGAATTTTTAATAATTTCCGAGTTTTCTGACTGGAAGAGCTCTAATCAACCTGCTGCTCAGCTTGCAACCATCTTGGAATCTGAAGTGTTACAAAGGGTCTACCTGAAAACATTGAAAGCCCACAATTTCATAGACCAAAAGACAAAAGCATTGAAACCTCACTTCAGCGAATGACCGGATCAGCGAATCCATTCCCACAGTAAGTAACCTGTTGGCCAACAAGGTGGACTTTGCCCTTTTCCCAACTGTAGTGTGATCTCTGAGTTGGCATATTTATTTAGGGGTGTAGGGGGCACAGCCCCCTACCTGGGTGGATTGGGGATGGCACGGTTTCATTTTTGTTTAGTTGTGATATGAGTGGTTACATACCCTGGGAATGGATTTGACAATCCGGTTGTTCGGTGAAGTGAAGTTTTGATGCTTTTGTCTCGTTGATTTGGTCCTCTATATTGTGGGCTTTTGATGTTTTGAAGTAGACCCATTACATAACCTTGACTGCATTTTCATTACTTTGTCCAGCACAAGAGTATGTCAAAACTTTTTGTATGCACAACTTTTATTTTATTAACATCTAAATGAAGTTATGAACATAAAATTAAAATATTAGCACAACAACTGTTGAGATCAATAAAAAAATTATAGGCCGAAGGTAAATTTGTGCATTATCACACCCAGTTGCAATATAACATCTTCTGAAATAATAGTGCACAAAACCCCTTGGCTTTATTTGTAAGATCTGCTTCTTAATTAAGAAAAAAAAATTCACCCCAAAACATTTAATCTCATGCAACTCTCTGCCATGCTGTGTCAACATCTCTCACTCTTTATAATAAACTTCCTTTGTCAAGTTTTTGATATCAATCAGCAGGGGAGTTTCCTTGGTCTTCCAACTTTTAGTGATAGATTTCATAGCTACAGTTTATAGGAAATACAACAGTTTCCATTGCCCCATCTTTAAATTCACTTGTCCTTAGTTTCCTCAAAGAAATAGGGATTTCAGTCTTTTTTTTTTTTGGAAAATAGATTATTTAAACCCTTCCAGAGTTGGGAATCTCCAAAAGATGTGCTCATTCCTCTTTTCTCCTGGTGAACATCTCCAGAAGTATGATCTTGCCTGAGGGAACATATTGCTAATTCTAGCTGGCATATGGAAGTATATGTGAAGGCATATCATATGAAAATGATATCTCCCCTTGAGTCTGGTGAGTATCTAGTCTGCTATCATATCTTAGACCATTTTCCCTCAGTTATTTCCTTTCTAGCAGGTTTATCCATGTTGTCCTTATTTCTTTCTTTCTCTCTGTTTTTAATTCTCAAAGGTCCTTATATGTCCTATTTACTAATTACCTTAGATATGGATTATCCTGCCTGTCCTCAGATAAGTAGGATGCCACTTTATATTGTGATTTATAGGGTTAACTCAAGGGGGGGGGGGGGTAGAAGAAAATAATTCTTCTAGGATAAAATATTTTCATATCTCAGGACTCTCTTTTGATAACACAGTGCTGTTAACTATAACGATGTATGGCTTGTTTTCTCATTTAAATAGTACCGAAAATAAGTCTTGGTACCATTAATTGAGTACAATGCTCCATTTGGCATGTACTTGACAAGGCACTCACGTCAACTGGAGTGAACCCAGAGGCTGCTCACAAAGAAAATACAGGGAGTTAACATGTCCTGTTCAAATAGACTAAAAGCCCTATCCTTTTACTCTGTCTCCTACTGACTATTAAGGGATGACCTATGCCTAAACTACAAGGCACATTCAAATCCAGCTATGATGGAGCTGCTACACATCTACAAGACAAACAACACAAACGTCACCCTATGTAGGGATCTAATCCTAGTCAGTGACTTAAATGAAACATGGTGGAGAGACAGATATGTGTCACAGAGATTATCCCTTCTTTGGAACAGACTTCCTGTTCACTTTAAACAGAGCCCTTCCCTAGCCCTCTTCAAACACAATTAATGGGGAATCCCTGGGAATCACAAATTCACACCTGGGGTAGTGTCTATGTACCTTATGGATGGGGCAATCTATAAAATACTCAAGGCATATGTACAAACCTATGCCATCTTCTAGCCCTTAGGGGCCATATGTTAGGTAAAATCAGGCTATATTGATTAGGCTTGTAGGAGCTCTTAAGTCATTAGACTAGCAATCTCCAAAGAATCAGATTTCACTAGGAATGCCTGAAAGCCATACTGTAGTATTAGAGGGATAAAAATGTATAAGCCATCATCCTATATCCTCTTCAAATTTCCTCAAGTACATAAGTCTCAGCCAGTGATAGTTCTAAACTGGCTCCAAACTGCACACACAACTATTTTATATATGAGGTATCCTACAAGTTAGAATGTTCTGTCTTTATTTGATTTCAAGGTATGTGACTAATTGAAATTGCCATAATTTTCTCCTGCACTCATTTGATTTTTTGAACAATTATCAGCAAAGATGACATTTTCACCTCCCTCCCATTTATTATATACCCTCCTTAATACTGGCTAGCACATTGCAACAGGCAGCAGCTGAATCAAAGCAAATAATAGTAATGATGGAAGAAGAGGGCAGTCTTGGCGCATGCTTCTTGACAGGTAAATATATCAGTCAGCCCTCTTATCAATTTCACCCTTACCTTGAGACATCATAAATGAGGAAGCGAGAAATCCAAATGTGAGATGTACCACCTTCACGTATGGTCACTGCATTATGTCAAATGTTTTTTTTTCTCTGTCTAAGCTCATGAATACCAGCACATACCTTTCTTGCATAAAATCTGCTTTAGATTCGCTACACAGTCTTTTATTATTATGTTTTTTCCAGCTGGAGCTTGGTATTGGCATGATCAATGATCAAAGATTCTACCTATCCATTTCTTTTGCCTATTTTCCGAATGAAGTTGTCCAGTTTTCCATTAGTTTTCTGCAGCTCAGCTAGAATATTTTCTAATGAGAACTCAGCCAAATTGTCATTCTCCATTTGGCTGCTATGATCATCTACTCCAGCAGACTTTATAACAGGAGCTGCCATGCATTCTGAGATGGATTCATGTCTTTATAGTGAATGTTTTGAATGTTGAATGCCACAACACTGACAGTCAAAATGCTGAAACCAAAACAATCACCGCAGAAAAAACAACTTTTTTTGCAGGGGTCAAGCCCCATGCACCCCCTGCTAATTTTTTATATACTAATTCTGAGATCGCATTAGAACTGGGAAAGGGCCTGTTGCTTGACCCAAGCTGTACCATGATCTCCTACAGCTGACTTCCCATTGACTCACTACAATACTGCAACATTTTCAGTTTCAACGTTTTGACCGTCAGTGTTGCGGCACTTGACATTCAAAATGTTTGATGTAAAGGCATGGATCCTTCTGAGGGTGCTGGTACTTGTGTTTCTAGTTTATTTTGCATAGGTTTCTTTTTCTGCTAAGGCATTAGTAAGATGAGAAACTTTTAAATTAACTTTTTAGTGCAGACACTAAACCATTATTTAGCTTGGGAGCCATTCTGAGATTATCTAACCTGTAAAAGTGCCATACCAAACGTTTTTCCGATGTCAGAAATGTTGACGTTATTAAGTATTAAACAGCACCAATATTCTCTTTATCAAAGCCAGTATTTTATAGTTCTACTCATACAGAACAAGTCTTCTATTTACAGTGTTTCCAAAATAACATGCTAAAAGCTTATGAAAGTCAATTACCATATCTGGGAATTAATTTTAAACCTTGCAAGATCAACTGTCTATTTAAAGTTGAACAATGCTGTGACAAATTCTGTTATAACTTTTTTCATAATGAAATTTCCTGTGAGTTTATGAAAAGATGTTTGTTGCATGCAATGATTGTTACTGGGTTGGAACTATAACCCTGTTGGTTAATAGATATCATGACACTGTTTTGCAGTGCAGCAGTGACTTTAATATCTTCTGTGTAAGTCTGTTCAGGCAGCATACAAGTTGCTAAGTTGTCATGAAGGCAGTAGAAGCAGCAAGTTAAACGTTTCCTGTAACTTCCTAGAATCCTGTTGGGTTATGAGCACTGACAGGCTTGATATGGTTTTGGTGATTACATTTAAATAGCTAATTGTTGTGGTCAATATCACTTAAATGTTAACTCATATTCCATTTTAATTACATCCTGTTTAAGCTTACAACACTGAATGGAAGGGAATTGCCTAGCTGTTTGGAGCAGAGATATAAAAGTCCAGATTATTACCCAGACAGCTCCAGAATTAATATTATTCTGAATGTGGATCAGATGGACAGAGGCAATTTTGGTTGCACAGCTAGGCTTATAAGGGCCCTAGACATTGTTAGGCTAGTATACACCTATGAACCTGTGAATAGCTAGGCTTGGGGGTGGGGGCAGGGGGTGAGCAGCTTGCACTGGTTCATCTATTCGGAGGGGGGGGGGTCAGTTGGCCAACTGCTCACATGAAAATGGTGGCCAAAAATAAGGGAAACGTGAGCTTTGTAGCTCAAGGACTGTGACAGTTGCCCTACTTCTATTAAAATTCAGAATGCTTTGCAAACGGTTATACTTGCAAACACTGTAATATTTGTGAGAAAGTTCCCTTTCTTGTATTCAGACATAGATCTTTGAGTGCTGAAGTAACTGTCTGTACGTTTCTTAGCCTTTTTGCATTAGTATATGAAATCAGTGACACAGGTTGACATTGAAGTAGCCATTTGAAGGCTGAATTTATCAACAACATCTACCAGTACCATTCGTCTTCTAATGGAACCCATTTGCTAGTAAAACTTGTACTCTGATAAAGACTATCTTTTTTCACCTTTTTGCCTGCAAGCAATGATTCGTAACCAACCCATTATTAGTAACTATGACACACTCAAGGGAACCATGGTAGTATATATCCATTATTACACTAAACCTTTACCAGTTAAAAAGAAATGCTACTTTAATGGAGATTAAAAAACTTGGCAACATTTTGTTCAGTTTCAAAAATTATTCATTGTCACAGTGTAGTGGAAATAATATCTTTCAACTGTTCAGATTTTTGCCTCATATTTTTGGTCTGTTCCTCATAAAATGGCTTTCTGGCAAATCAATGAGGACTGAAGTCACTAAATAATGACAGATATTTCAGTTTCAGACTTCATATCCTTCAGAAAATACATGCTGATACAAATCTTTTTTCTAGCAACTTTCTAAGTTTATAAAAATAGTATATTTAAAATATGTTCCTATTTTGGGGCCTTTGTCCCCCTATCACTAAAGGTTTTGTCCTGATTTATTGCTCTAAGTGGTTGAGAGGTATGGTGGGTACAACAGTACACACTAATATATTGCAGAATTGCAACAATATTGTAATACATGGCTAGTGTTTATATTTTAGAACCTCGGTTGATACAGTGTAGCAAGTGTGGTGGTCGTGGTGGTGGTGGTGGTGCTGCTGCTTAGTCCTTTTACTAACAATGCAACACTGTTATATTGAACTGTCATTTTGTTTTTAAGAACTTGTAAAAATGTGACAAACTTTAATACTTTGCCTGGCTTCTAGTAATTGATACAGTTACTGTGAATCATTGACTGATGTGGACTGTGGGTAGGTATGAATGAACAGGTGTATATTTTTTTTTATGAATGAGAGAGTTCAATGATGAATATGACTAGTTTGACTATGTGCTTGTATATGAGTTACTTTTATGAATGAAAGTTAGAAATTAACATGTGAGCAAATAAATACATGATGGTGAATATGAGTGGAGTTGTATGGAATAAAGTGGTGACCACAAAGAAAAAAAAAAATTCTTCTGCACTACTGAAGAACTCTTTTTAAAGCTGCAGTTTAATGCAATAGTTACTTATTCAATTTCATGACATTTTTTAATTAAATCTGATGGTTTCAGCTTGTTTGAAATAGTTATATGCTGCACATTCTTTTAAATAAATTACTTTTGTTGAAGGTTGTGTGTTAGGCCCGGCAAGCCAGCACGTAAACCTCTACTGCCAATCATTAGCGGACCGGAGTTCCAATGTGGCGACCCCTAACCGGGAAAAGCCGAAAGACACAAACAAACTTATTTTTTAACTGCAGCTCTTGCTATTGTCAAGCATTTATGAGTCATATGTAAAGTTTAGCACCCTCTTGTGGACTAGTAATAGAATGCACATTTTTTCAGTGAAAATTTTAAATTCTTAATTAAAAAAAGAAATCTGATTTCTGTCTCTGTCTTGATTGTCTTTTCTAAGCCTTTAGTAGTTCAAAAGTTAGCATACCTACCTTTTAATGCTGAGAATATCAAAAGTGTTTTTATTCTCACACCAGCTGCTTGTTTTCATTTTATTGTAGTGATAATGTAGTTACTATGCTCCTGAGGTGCCGCTCTTCAGATTACATTTTACACCAAGATCCCTCTTGCCCAAGTTGTTAGTAAGTCAGACAGATGTAAATGATCTTATGACATGTATAAAAAAATTGAACATTTTTTTCTTGTGTCCTGGTCAAATTTTTCCTTTGCCATACAAATGCCACCTCGGTCTCCGCTAAAAGTTGTCTGTGCTTATCGGGACTAACCCAGTCAACAAAAGTTAATGAATAAATGTACAATTCACAGAATCTGAGCAAGCATGTTAGGTAGCTTCAGCTGAGGAAAAAAGTCTGTCCAGACTGCTTGATAATTTGTCTATCTTTAAGTATATTTGTTATTAAATCTATTTATGTGTAAATGTGTTATGAAATCGTTAGACTTATTTTCATTATTCAGAAATGAAAATGTCATCTATAACTTGGGCATAAAATATGCGATTTACAGAAAAATCAGTATGATACATGCATTTTTCCCAGGTACTGCATGAACATGTTGGCAAAGGATGGTGAAAAACCTGAAACTATCATTGTGCCTTTCAGTAAATAATATCCAACAAACAAAGTAGTCATAGAACACAGCCTCATATTTTTGGTCTGTTCCTCATAAAATGGCTTTCTGGCAAATCAATGAGGACTGAAGTCACTAAATAATGACAGATATTTCAGTTTCAGACTTCATATCCTTCGGAAAATACATGCTGATACAAATCTTTATTCTAGCAACTTTCTAAGTTTATAAAAATAGTATATTTAAAATATGTTCCTATTTTGGGGCCTTTGTCCCCCTATCACTAAAGGTTTTGTCCTGATTTATTGCTCTAAGTGGTTGAGAGGTATGGTGGGTACAACAGTACACACTAATATATTGCAGAATTGCAACAATATTGTAATACATGGCTAGTGTTTATATTTTAGAACCTCGGTTGATACAGTGTAGCAAGTGTGGTGGTGGTGGTGGTGGTGGTGCTGCTGCTTAGTCCTTTTACTAACAATGCAACACTGTTACATTGAACTGTCATTTTGTTTTTAAGAACTTGTAAAAATGTGACAAACTTTAATACTTTGCCTGGCTGCTAGTAATTGATACAGTTACTGTGAATCATTGACTGATGTGGACTGTGGGTAGGTATGAATGAACAGGTGTATATATTTTTTTATGAATGGGAGAGTTCAATGATGAATATGACTAGTTTGACGATGTGCTTGTATATGAGTTACTTTTATGAATGAAAGTTAGAAATTAACATGTGAGCAAATAAATACATGATGGTGAATATGAGTGGATTGTATGGAATAAAGTGGTGACCACAAAGAAAAAAAAATTCTTCTGCACTACTGAAGAACTCTTTTTAAAGCTGCAGTTTAATGCAATAGTTACTTATTCAATTTCATGACATTTTTTAATTAAATCTGATGGTTTCAGCTTGTTTGAAATAGTTATATGCTGCACATTCTTTTAAATAAATTACTTTTGTTGAAGGTTGTGCGTTAGGCCCGGCAAGCCAGCACGTAAAACTCTACTGCCAATCATTAGCGGACCGGAGTTCCAAACAAACTTATTTTTTAACTGCAGCTCTTGCTATTGTCAAGCATTTATGAGTCATATGTAAAGTTTAGCACCCTCTTGTGGACTAGTAATAGAATGCACATTTTTTCAGTGAAAATTTTAAATTCTTAATTAAAAAAAGAAATCTGATTTCTGTCTCTGTCTTGATTGTCTTTTCTAAGCCTTTAGTAGTTCAAAAGTTAGCATACCTACCTTTTAATGCTGAGAATATCAAAAGTGTTTTTATTCTCACACCAGCTGCTTGTTTTCATTTTATTGTAGTGATAATGTAGTTACTATGCTCCTGAGGTGCCGCTCTTCAGATTACATTTTACACCAAGATCCCTCTTGCCCAAGTTGTTAGTAAGTCAGACAGATGTAAATGATCTTATGACATGTATAAAAAAATTGAACATTTTTTTCTTGTGTCCTGGTCAAATTTTTCCTTTGCCATACAAATGCCACCTCGGTCTCCACTAAAAGTTGTCTGTGCTTATCGGGACTAACCCAGTCAACAAAAGTTAATGAATAAATGTACAATTCACAGAATCTGAGCAAGCATGTTAGGTAGCTTCAGCTGAGGAAAAAGTCTGTCCAGACTGCTTGATAATTTGTCTATCTTTAAGTATATTTGTTATTAAATCTATTTATGTGTAAATGTGTTATGAAATCGTTAGACTTATTTTCATTATTCAGAAATGAAAATGTCATCTATAACTTGGGCATAAAATATGCGATTTACAGAAAAATCAGTACGATACATGCATTTTTCCCAGGTACTGCATGAACATGTTGGCAAAGGATGGTGAAAAACCTGAAACTATCATTGTGCCTTTCAGTAAATAATATCCAACAAACAAAGTAGTCATAGAACACAGTTTGTTTCAACCCACAGTGAATTAATCTGACTGTTAATCTCAGTATCTGGAAGAAGGATAATCACAAACTATGGAGAAACCAGCCTACTGGTATGTGCCATAATTACTACACATGGATGAAACAATATACTACCAAATGCCACAGCCCCAGTATACAGAGGAAACAGTGCACAGTCATATGCCATAGTCATAGTATCTGGAAAAAACAGGATACTGGTACATATTACAATCACAGTACATGAAAGAAACAGTGTACTCAGACAAAAAAAACATCATATAACAGGGTAAAAAAATGTGTACTGGCACATGCCATAATTACAATACGTGCAGGCAATGGCATATTGGGTACATGACATAATTCCAGTGCATACAGGAATGAGCTCAATGACACATATTGTAATCACAGTGCATAGAGGGAATAGCATACTGATATATGCCATAATCACTGCACATGAGGGAAACCTGTAATGGTATGTGCTATAACTGCAGTACATGGAGAAAACAGCATGTATTGTCTTTACAGTGTATGCAGGAAAAAGCACAAGGGCACATTCCACATTCACTGTCCATGCAGGAAATGGAGTATTGGCACATTTCACATCCACTATTCATGTAGAAAACAGCATATTGACACATTCATAGTTAAAGTACATGGAGAAAACTGCATGCATGCATTTACCTTAATCACAATGCAAGAAGAAACCAGTATATTAGTATATGCCATAATCACATTATCTGGGAAAAACAGCATACAGACATGTGCCTTAATTCCTTTTATGAAGAAAACAGTGTAGTGGCAGAAGCCATAATCACAGTATATGGATTAAACAGCATACTGGTACATAACATAATCACAGTACATGGATGAAACAGCATACTGGTACATAACATAATCACAGTATATGGCGGAAACAGTATACAGGCACAGGCCATAATCATAGTATATGGAGGAAACAGCATATTGGCACATGCCATAATAACAGTACTTGGAGAAAACAGAGTATTGGTGCAAGGTATGATCACAGAACATGGGAAAAAACAGCATACATGCATATGCCATAATCATAGTACCTGCAAGAAACAGCATACAGACACAATCTATAATCACAGTATATGGAAGAACAGCATACTAGTGTATGCTATAATCAACACATGGAGAGAAACAGTGTGCTGACACCATGACTACAGTGCCTGTAGGAAACACCATGCAGACACATGCCATAATTGTAGTACATGTGAGGAACAGTGTACTGGTACCTGCCATAGTCACATTACAGGAAGGAAATAGTACTCTGGCACATGCTCAAACCCAGTAACTGGAGGAAACAGCACATGCTGTAATTGTCACACAATTCATTGATGCTGAGTTGTATCCAACTCCTATAGTGACTCTGAGCTGCTGTCACCTTCCACAGATTTTTTTAGACATGTAGGGAATGAAAGTAGATTTCTAGGCCTTTCTTCTATATCACACACACACACACACACACACACACACACACACACACACACACACACACACACACACACACACACACACACACACACACAAAACTCCCTGTGGAAATTTTAGATATGTCAATCTACTTAATGTGTCCCTGGTATGCGGGAGGAAACTGAAGCATCTAGACAAAAAACACATGAACACAGGGAGGACATGCACACTCTGCACAAAAGACACCCCAGCTGAATACCAAGGCAGAGAAACTCGATGTGACAGTGATACTCACTGTGCCACTCCATGATCACAGTCTACAGAAAAAAACAGCATATTGGCACATGTTATTATCACAATACCTGGGAGAGGAGCATCAAGCGGTACAAGCTATAATCAATGTATTGGGGGAAACAGCACTCTGGCACATGCCATCATCACAATACCTAGATATGAAGTAGCATACATGCATATGCCATAACTTGAGTGCACGCAAGAACAACAGGTTCACACATAAAGGAAACAACATAGCGGTACATGCCATAATAACATTACCTGTGGGAAAACAACATACTGGTATATGCCATAATCACAATACATGCATTAAAGTATACTGGTACATGCTATAGTCACAGTATATGCATTAAAGTGTATTGGTACATGCCATAGTCACAGCACATGCAGTAAAATGTACTGGTACATGCCATAGTCACAGTACTTGCCTTAAAGTGTGCTGTTACATGCCATAGTCCCAGTAAATGCATTAAAATGTACTGGTACATGCCATAGTCCCAGTACATGCATTAAAGTGTACTGGTACATGCCATAGTCACAGTACATGCATTAAAGTGTACTGGTACATGTCATAGTCACAGTACATGCATTGAAGTGTACTGGTACATGCCATAGTCACAGTACGTGCATTAAAATTTACTGGTACATGCCATATTCACAGCACATGCATTGAAGAGTACTGGTACATGCCATAGTCACGGTACATGCATTAAAGTGTACTGGTGCATGCCATAGTCACAGTACATGCACTAAAGTGTACTGGTACATGCCATAGTTACAGTACATGCATTAAAATCTATTGGTACATGCCATAGTCACAGTACATGCATTGAAGTGTACTGGTACATGCCATAGTCACAGCACATGCACTAAAGTGTACTGGAGCATACCATAGTTACAGTACATGCATTAAAGTGTACTGGTACATGCCATAGTCATAGTACATGCATTAAAGTGTATTGGTACTTGCCATAGTCACAGTACATATATTAAAGTGTATTGGTACATGCCATAGTCACAGTTCATGTGTTAAAGTATATTGGTACATGGCATAGTCACAGCACATGCATTAAAGTGTACTGGTACATGCCATAGTCACAGTGCATGCATGAAGCAGTATACTGGTACATGCTGTAATTGCAACAGATGCAGGAAACAGTTTACATAGTATAATCACAGTACTTCCATGAAATGCATACTGGCACATTCCATAATCACAATACATAGGAGTAACAGAGTACTAGCATGGGCTATAACTGCAACACCCCAAGGAAACAGAATACTGGCACATGCCATAATCACAGTGCATGAAATAAACAGCACACTGGCATGTGCTATAATTGCAGCATGTTGAGTAAACAGACAAAAAGTACATGTCTTAATCATAGCACGTGAATGAATACTGGCTTTTGTCATAATCATAATGCCTGGAGGAAACAGCGTATTGACACATGCCATGATCACAATGTATGGAATAAACTGCACTGGTACATTTTATAATCATAGAGCACTGACAAAGCAGTATACTGAAGCACATTATTGCTATCTCTCAAATATTTGCCACCATTCTCCACTGCATGGCCTTTCAAGTTGTTCCCATCCAGTCCTTTCTACTATGTTCCCTTAAACACTCCAGAATTGTTCCCAGAGCTAGAGTTTATATAGCTATTACAATATTATAAAGGTGAACTCCATTTTCTAAATGCAGTATAGTGTCAGTAGTCAGATCTTGCTGAAGTAAACTTTCACCTAACAACCTTTCTTTTTATCTGTCCATGCCTTATGTACTGACAGTCTTTTGTTAATTCTCTTCCACACCCCTTGTAGAACAATAGATCCAATTGCATTGTGTTAACATGCATCCCTTATTCTATCTGTGATATGCACTCTTACATAACTCCCCTGCTGCATTTCCTCTGGCAGCCTACTTTATCTGTGACCAGTGCGCCTGTTTTTGCATCATCACCAAGCAGACTGAGCCTAACTTTGGTGCTGTAAAGCAGCACAGGTGTAATGAAGTATATTGGTCTCAGCAATGAACTCTGTGCTGCTCCACTGTATATTGGCTTTACTTCAGATAGGTCTCTCTTATTCCACCTTCTGCTTCCAGTCACTCAAACAGCTTCCTCTTCAGCCCGTTCTGGCACCCACCCCTTACTTCAGTTTCATCACCCAATTTTGTCACGTTTGGTTTCAAAGTTTTTATTAATCTGCAGTGTTCCCATTTTTTCACTTTAACAGTATCCCTATTATGAAAATGGGGCAAGTTGGAGTAGCAAGACCTCCTCTGCTGTCTGAAGTCATTCTACTGCCTGTCTTTGGATCTGGAGATCAAGCACTCTACCACCTTACCCTGGATACTGTTTCACAACTTGCCCCTAAAATAAAGGTGAGATTTTCAGACCTGTAATTGCTTCCTAGACCCACTCAAATGCAACAGAAATGGTGTTGCCATCCTCCAGTCGTGAAGTATCAGTCATGAATCTAAGAAGAAGACTATATAGTGTAATTAGTGGCTCATCAAATATCCCTGCCATGTCTTTGTCTCATCTCCCTGAACTTCCTCAGAGAAGTTCTCTGTTTCCTCCATGGTCATTTCCCCATTTGCCTGTATACATACCTGATCCACTTTACCCTGATAACATCACTTCCCCCAATCACCAATATGAAGAATTCATTCAGTATTTTGTTACTGTCAAACAGTCTTGTTTTAGCAACTTTTAAAGCTAAGGTACAACTGATGAGATATAATGACTGACGAGTCAAGCAGCAGTTCAGAGGCCACTGAGACCCCAGGAATAATGATTTGTGTTTTGCCTGCATTTGCATATCTACTGTATTACAAGCCACAATGAGTGCCATTCATAGTGGTAATAAAGGATGCAAAGAACACATTAAGTGGACACTAACAATAATACAGTCTGTTAGATTAAAGAGACATCTAGAATATTGCAGCATTATGGAAAAGCTGTAATCTTGTGTATTTATAATCATGTAATAATATTAATAGCAGAACATTATTAATGACTGGTATAAAGTATATTAATATAAGACTGGTATTGCAGATTTACTCAAAGTAGAATGAATAAATAAATTATTTGAGTAGGATCGGCTTTCCAGATGACAAAACTATGTTCAGTACATGTTTCAGCTGTACAGTAGATGGCACTGTTGTAGTTTTATTTCTTGATGTTGACTGTTTTTTTTTTTTTTTTTTTTACAGTTCTTTTAGAGTTTTATCAGATGCAGTTGGACAAATCTGTTCCAGTAATTGATCAGTTGCTTTCATCTCTGTAGGTTGCCCCCTTATAAATGGCAGCAGAAAAATAAGTACCTTTGTTCCTATGCATGCATATGAGAGTTTGATCACAGCTGTGGCAATATGCCAGATCAGGTGTACAATGAAGGTATCATCTGTCTGTCTGTGCTGAGAATAGGGCTGGGTTTGCAAATCCTCATTAGCTGGGTACTGACAGATGAAGGCCATGAAATCATCACTAGCTGATACAAGCAAATATAGCAGGAAAGAATACTAGAGGACCTCAGGGTCTTTGTTTGTTTGCTTATAAGCAGACCAGTGTTTCCAAACGCTGTGGCCAAGGGACAAGTCTCTCTGTAAACAAGTAATTTATGTGATATTCCAAAATAAAGGCAAATAAAACTGATTTAAATGCACTGGAAAGAGGTGCTGCAGCTTTAGTTCAGAAAAATGTGAATAATTAGTTGTCCAAAATTAATTTCCTACATTCTTTTGTTATACTGAAGTGCTTGTATAACAT
The DNA here is from genome assembly GCF_019279795.1 of Protopterus annectens. Classification (NCBI taxonomy): domain Eukaryota; kingdom Metazoa; phylum Chordata; order Ceratodontiformes; family Protopteridae; genus Protopterus; species Protopterus annectens. Next base: position 1,821,175,229 of record NC_056733.1, on the reverse strand, counting down.
ATTAGGATTATTGCAGATTTTAACAAAGTAGTCATGCAACTTGTAAATTCAATCTAAGTACTCTCTATAGTGCCCAGATGTTGGGCTGTGTAACGATAAGCTTACATTGCTAACATACATGCTAAATATGCATTTAATTCATATCGTAATAAACCCTGTGGATGATTGTATTGATATATAATCTTTGTTGGATTACAAGATGGAGGGAATTTTAAAAACTTAAAGCAAAAATGGAGTGTCCAGTAAAATGGAACAGAATGTGACAACAAAAATGAAAAACTGGCAGGCAAAAGTGGTGTAAGACGTTTAATTTAAAACTTAACTTAAAATACAAAAAAAATAAAAGATGAGTGCTTTCATACCAACTAGGTACTTTATCAGATCTAACTCAAACCACTCTAAGCATCATTAAATATGTTAATGTTTAAGACCATGTGACCTTAATAATTGCTTACCTGGAATATGATCATTAAGCCCTTTCCCATTTTAAAAACTTAATATATAGGATTGCAAATTTATTTATTTTATTTTACTTGTTAACTGGTTAAGTGAACTGGTCCCTTTTAAGCAACAACTGAGTCCAGTTACACAATTACTGTTTGTAATCCATAGTACAATGGCATACAATAACAAAAAAGTAAACACGGTACAATGGAATATAACAAAAGGATGTAAGTAGCTTCAAGAAACAGAATTGGTATTTAAGTGCAAGGTGCAGTTTTCAAATGCAAATTTTATGTCAATGCTAAAGTAAATATAGACGTATTCTTAAATGTTTGTTTGTCTTTTGGCTTTTTTCCGGTAAGTCGCCACAGCGGAACTCCGGTCCGCTAATGATTGGCAGTAGCTTTTTATGAAATGCCTAGGTGCTCGATACCCAACCTTCAACGAAGGCACACCCAGTTATGCACGCATGTCTTTTGAGCGCTACCCAACCGCAGGGAGGACATGCAGACTCCACACAGAAGGCACTCCCAAGCCACGCCAAGAATCGAATGGGAGAACCTCTTGCTGTGAGGTAACAACGCTACCACCATACCAACGCTGCATTCTTAAATGTACAAGTAACTAAATGCGTTCTATAAGAAACACTGATTTAGAGCTGCCACCTTTTTAGATGCCCAAACTGGGGCATTGTTTAAGGAAAACTTGAAATGTTGCTGGACAAAACATACCCACAACTAGTGCAAAGGACTGGAATTCACTTTGTTGCCAAAATGAAAGTTCGGTCTTGTAGAATTTGAGCTACTTCAGCAGTTCCCTATCCCAGTAAGGTATTTCATATAAAAATGTTTTATACAACTGTTAGCTGAAGCTTAGGAAATACTTTTTGTACTCAGATCTCAAGACATTTGCCATTTTTTTAGTTTTTTTTTCAGGAAACAGGGGGTCCAAATAGGTACTGTTCTACATAAAGAATGACAGATGGCAACCCTACACAGATTTTTGTGATTTACTAGCAAAATAAAATATTATTTGAATCATTTAGATTAAAAGTGGGTGATTTGTAAAAACAGCAAATTTAACTGTAAACATATGATGCAAGCATTTTTAATCATGTCCATTTTCTGATGCACCCTTATTCATCCTAAGCAGGACTTCATTTGGTGCTTTCTCTTGCAGTTTGTATGTACAGTCCACTGTCTATGAAAGTCAGTGCAATCCACTGTCTATGAAAGCCAAAGTGACACTATTTCATACTATTTAGACTGTTTTACTTCTTAAATACATGGCTGTATTTAATAATACAACCACTGGGCTTTGAAATGTCTTAGGTACTGGGCTGCTCTTATGTGTTATGGCCATTTTCTATGATTATTGCTGCTCTGCTGTATAGAAAATAAATGTTCTTAACAGTGCTATATTCTACTGGCTGAAGGACCCTCCACTTAGCACGTATACTAACTTATGTATCCATCATCAGATTCTATCCCCCTCTATCTGCTAGATCCCTGAAAGGCTTGAATGCTAGAAGGACACCTCCCCTGCTGAAACCTAACTGGAAACTTTCCTGCACTGTCCTTCGACTCTGAAAAGATCTGCCAAGGTTAATATTACCTTATCCTGTCTGTATGTACTATATTGTTTAGGGTCTACAGCACAACCAGTAATCCCTCAAAGACCCACAATCAACCCAAAAATTCTAAACTGGCTTACTCCTATATATATTTCTAAGGATTTCCTAGTGAACATATCTAAGTTTCTAAGCAGCCCTAAAACTACAAAAATAGCAGAAAATTGGCAGAAGAAACTTAATATGCAAAAAGGTTGCAAAAAGTGATTACTAACAGTATACTATGTAAAAATTATATACTAAAGGCAAAAACAAGGGTAAGAAAGTATTTAAAAAAAAGAAAAAAGCCTCATTGTACTTACATGCTTATACAGGTCCTACAGATCTCGTGGTCAGGTTAAGCCCCACTGCGCTCACCCTCGCTGTGTTCAGTCTGCCTCCACACCCCGCATTGCCCCCAAATACCACCCACCCCTACTAGTCCTAAATTTATAGCTCTAAAACCACACTCCTTCTTTTTAGAACCAATCAACAACTCTTCAGGCATTATCAGGACCCCCCCCTCTCTACCTATCCTAATTATACTTCTAGTCAAGTTGGGCAAAAATCAAAGCTAATATCTAGACAATGCATCTGTTATTGGCCGTGAAACCCTTCAAATTAATGCAATTATACTGCCTACTACCCTTGATGATAATTCTATATCTTCTCACCACCTATGAAAATCTGTCCTACCTAGGCTACCACTACCCAAGAAGCCAAACCACCACTCCAATAATACAAATTAAATTAGACCACTTAATAATCCCCCTTACGACTAACTCCTTGGATACAAAATACCACCAACCCATTAGATCCAGATATATCAACCCCAAAACCAAGAATTACCTAAGACTAATATTTAAATTCCTGAAGTTCACAATTAGGCTACGTGGCAACCTCATAAGGGATAGGGCCATTCATCCAAACCCTGGCCCAACCTCACTAGTCAATCCTAGCCCCAATTCTACTATTCACACTAACTTATGAACTTTAAATAGACCTTTGAACGCACTCCTGGCCAGTCATCTAAATATTAGAAGCTTAAATAATAAGGTCCACCACCTGCATATACTCTTAGATACACCTTCCCTGGATATACTTTGTCTTACTGAAACCTGGCTAAAACCATAAATGGCAGATAATGAGGTTTTACCCCCAGGTTATAACATACTAAGGTTAGACCATACCACTAGGAAGGGAGGAGGGGTAGCTGTACTATACAAACCTACTCTCGATGTGACCTCTGTTTCTACACAACCACTTCTTTTCTTCTTCTTTCGAATGCTCCTGTTAGGGATCACCACAGCGGATTAACTGTTTCCATTTCTTCCTGTCCTCTGCATCTTGCTCTGTCACACCAACCACCTGCATGTCCTCTCTCACCACATCCATAAACCTTATCTTAGGCCTTCCTCTTTTCCTGTTACCTGGTAGCTTCATCCTTAGCATCTTTTTCCCAATATACTCAGCATCCCTCCTCAGCACATGTCCAAACCAATGTAATCTTGCCTCTCTGGTTTTGTCTCCAAACTGTCCAACCTGGGCTGACCCTCTAATAAACTTATTCCTAATGCTGTCCATCCTCGTCACACCCAGTGCAAATCTTAACATATTCAGCACTGCCACGTCAAGCTCTGACTCCTGCCTTTTTGTCAATGCCACTGTCTCCAACCCATATAACATAGCTGGTCTCACTACCCTCTTGAAGACCTTCCCTTTCAGTCTTACTGGTACTCGTCTGTCACAGATCACTCCGGACACTCTTCTCCACCCATTCCACCCTGCCTGTACTCTCTTCTTCACCTCTCTTCCACACTCACCATTACTCTGAACTACTGATCACAAGTATTTAAACTCATCCACCTTCGCCACCTCTACTCCTTGCATACTCACCATTCCTCTATCCTCCCTTCTCATTCACACATATATATTCTGTCGTAGTCCTGCTGACCTTCATTCCTCTTCTCTTTAGAGCACATCTCTACCTCTCCAGGGTCTCCTCCACCTGTTCCCTACTCTCACTACAGATCACAATGTCATCTGCAAACATCATAGTCCATGGGGCCTCCTGCCTGATCTCGTCTGTCAACCTTTTCATCACCATTGCAAATAAGAAAGGGTTCAGAGCTGATCCTTGATGTAATCCCACCTCCACCTTAAATGCCTCCGTCACTACCACCGCAGACCTCACCACTGTCACACTACCCTCGTACATATCCTGTACCACTCTTACATACACCTCCAACACTCACAGCTTCCTCATACAATACCACAACTCCTCTCTAGGCACCTTGTCATATGCTTTCTCTAAATCCACAAAGACACAATGCAACTCCTTCTGACCTTCTCTGTACTTCTCCATCAACACTCTCAGAGCAAACATCGCATCTGTAGTGCTCTTTCCTGGCATGAAACCATACTGCTGATCACTAATCATCACCTCCCTTCTTAACCTAGCTTCCACTACTCTTTCCCATAACTTCATGCTGTGACTGATCAATTTAATCCCTCTGTAGTTACTACAGCTCTGCACATCACCCTTATTCTTAAAATTCGGTACCAAAACACTTTTTCTCCATTCCTCAGGCATTCTCTCACTTTCCAAGATTTCATTAATTTCATTAAACAATCTAGTTAAAAACTCCACTGCCATTTCACCTAAACACCTCCATGCTTCCACAGGTATGTCATCTGGACCAGCAGCATTTCCATTCTTCATCCTCTTCATAGCTATCCTTACTTCCTCCTTACTAATCCACTGCACTTCATGATTCACTATCCACACATCAGCCAACCTTCTCTCCCTCTCATTCTCTTCATTCATCAGCCCCTCAAAGTACTCTTTCCATCTCCTCAACACACTCTCCTCCCTTGTGAGTATGTTTTCCTCATTATCCTTTATCACCCTTACCTGCTGCACATCTTTACTAGCTCGGTGCCTCTGCCTAGCCAATCGGTACAGTTCCTTTTCTCCCTCCTTAGTGTCCAACCTTTCATACAACTCATCATACGCCTTATCCTTAGCCTTCATCACCTGTTTCTTTGCCATGCAACATATCTCCTTATACTCTTGTCTACTTTCTTCATCTCTCTGACAATCCCACTTCTTCATCAACCTCTTTCTCTGTATGCTCTCCTGTACTTCTTCATTCCACCACCAGGTCTCCTTGTCCTCCTTCCTCTTTCCAGATGTCACACCAAGCACCTTTCTAACCATCTCTTTTACTAGCTCTGCTGTAGTTACCCAGCTATTCGGTAACTCTTCACTGCCACCCAGTGCCTGTCTTAACTCTTCCCTGAACTCCACCTCACAATTCCCCTTTTTCAATTTCCACCATTTGATCCTTGGTGCTGCCCTCACACTCATCCTCCTCTTCTTGATCACCAACATCATACAAACCACCATCATATGCTGCCTAAGTACACTTTCCCCTGCCACCACTTTACAGTCTCCAATCTCCTTCAGACTGGCCCTTCTACATACCACACAACCACCTCATGTTGATAATGCTGAAATTCTCATTACCAAGCTTCAAATTGATAAAAACAAAAGTATTAACATAGCCTATGTCTACATTCCCCCAGGTAATAACGCAAACACCCTAGAAGATATCCTCTCTTGGCTATCTAGTAACTACCTTCAAGAAATCATTGTTCTAGGAGACTTCAACATCGACTGGAAAATTTGTTCCTTAGAATCTCTGACCATCCATGTAAATCTATACGGATTTACTCAGATCATATCCTCCCCTACTAGGATCAGTAAACCTAACAAAAAAGATAGTATCCTAGATTGGATACTCATTAATAGCCATCCCCACATGTATAGGGCCGGTATCTGACCTGAAGACATAAGTTACCATTTTCTTACCTATATAATCAGGCATAAGACTGACATCCCCCACCAACCTACTTACAACACAATTAGAAACAACAAAAACTTTAACCCCACTAATTTCCAAAATAAACTCAAATCATGTAATTGGGCAGTCCTAAAACATCTACTTGAAGAAGCTGTATTATATTTCAACACCAAATTCCTAGCCATCCTTGAAACCCATGCACCTGCACATTCTATAAGAACTAAAGCAAAAGTTGCTCCATGGCTTTAAAAAAAAAAACAGACAACTGATCTTACTTAGAAACAAAGCTTGGACCACTTGGCATAGCACAAAATCCCCCTTAGATCACTTAGATTTAGAAAACTAAGGAGCAACACTAAAAAATCTACCACCCTAGATAAACAAAACTTTTACTGCCATGTACAACAGAAGCATCAAAAGAATCAGCAAACGTTTTGGGCAGGCATAAATAAACTTATTCACCCAGGGCAATGCACAACTTCTACCCCATCGGCTACCATCCAAAAACCTTTGGAAGATGTTGCCAATTCCTTTAATAGTTTCTTCACAGAAATGATCCAGTCACTAGATAACCAACTATCTCCCAGTTGCCCAAGTCCTAATGCTGCCGTACCTAGTTCTCAACTCCCCTTTAACTTTCAACCAGTTTCCACATCACTTACCCATGCCCTAATCAAGAAACTAAAACCTACCACCCTTTCAGCAGATCTTCTCACAGCTGAGTATCTACAAAAAGCTACAGATGCCATAGCATACCCAATCTCTATCCTGATCAATAGAACTATATCACAAGCCACTATCCCCTCCATCTGGAAGACATCCTATGTTATTCCACTCCACAAAGGGGCATTTCCAATGAACTGTCAAATTACAGACCTATAGTTACTTTCTCACCCCTGGCTAAAAGTATGAAGAAGTGCATCCATAAACAACTCCTGAGCCATCTCATTCAGCACAATCTCCTGGCTAACTCACAGCATGGTTCCAGACCATTCCACGGTACAACCATGGCCCTCCTCTCCTTCTCCAATGTTACTAATCAAAACCGAAACAACAATAAGCTTTCTTCTGCCCTCTTTCTTGATCTCTCCAAAGCTGTCGACATGGTCATCCGCCAACTACTCATACAGACACTTAAAAGTATTCCCCTAGATGTCCAGGCTATCCAATGGTTCAAATCTTATCTGAGTGGTAGACAACAGGTTGTACTATGGCAGAACAAACTATCTTCCCTTCTACCTATCACCTTTGGGGTCCCTCAGGGCTCTATATTACGACCGTTATTATTTTCTATTTTTATTAATGACCTGTATACAGTCATCCCAACAGCCACCTGCATTCAATATCCAGATGACTCCACTTTGATTTGCTCTGCCGCCTCCCCTTTAAGTCTGCAGACTCTATCCCAAAATGTTTTTAATACTGTCACAAATTGGCTCTGTAATTGACATCTCCTATTAAATCCTAAAAAAACGAAGCTACTGCTTTTCTCCCCCACTCATAAACCCTCCACTCCAACCTTTACTATAAAATCTAACAATGGCACTGTCATTTTCCCAGATCCCTATACCAAACTCTTATGTGTAACAGTTGATAACAACCTCAAGTTTGATATGCATATTAATCAAACTATTAAAAAAGTTAATAAAAAAACTTGGCTCACAATACAAGATCAAACCTTTCCTCACTCCACTAGCTAGGACGGTAATTGCCTATACACATCTACTTTCCACCCTCCTTTATACATCCCCTCTCTTCACAAACTTGAGTAAGTCTGACCTTAATAAACTCTCTAGCTGCTTTAATCATATTGCTAGATTTGCCACTGGAACAGCATACAGAACACACCACTGTCTGAACCTAAAGAATCTAGGGTGGCTAGAATTGCCTATCCAACTTCAGTACAATCATCTAATAGTAGCACATAAAGTTCTCTACCAAGCTGAAAACACACCTGTACTTATAAAAATGATCACCCCTTACAGCAACCTCAACACACTTCGCTTATCCAACAAATTACTAGTCCAAACCCTCAAAAGCAACAACTCATCTGGAGACTCTCTATATGCCAACTCTGTTGGTAAAATATGGAACTCACTTTCTGCTGAGCTTACTTCAGAACCCGTTCTAACCCAATTCAAAAAAAATCTAAAACAGTACTTTAAAAGGCAATGGCTATGTTCTTGCTCTAATCCTGACTTACTCTGGCAATATAAACATGTGCTAAAGAGGTCTTTTGGCCAGCCCTACATTGCTTCATAATTGTTACTCTATAACAGATCAGATTTATATATGACAGAATGAATGACTTTTATTCTATGTATTGCATTTGTAACAGTGCTTTATGTTGATTAATGTAACAGTTTTTTTGCTTGTATGTATGGAGCTTTTCTCCGTGGGCCAATGCTGAAAATGGACAAGTATCAAGTCGGACTATCCCGAACAACAAATGTAAAATAAAATAAATAAATAAATAAACAAATAAATAAATAAATGAATTACCCACTGAACTAAAACGAAGCTACCAAACATCACTCAATGTTGTTGATCAACACTGAGCCTTAGAGATAGCTGGTGTCTCATGCAGTGCTCTGCATTGTACTTCATAGGTTCATAGGTTCATACTAGGCTATCTGCCCTGGGGCAATTATAAGCCTAGCCCGATTTTGTTTGGCTTATGCCACCCATTGATTTGAGTATACTGTGCCCTTTTTAAGGTTTAGTTTGCTGTGCCTCTGTCTAATAGTGACACGGAAGTAATCCCCGGGACAAACCTACGATCCCCCATCCACTCATCAAGATTCTTCTTGAAGAGATTCAGTGAGGTGCTCTGCCTAACATGAATTAGAATTCTGTTCCAGAGTGAAGGGAGCCTCTGGGTTATGAATCTGTCCCTCCAGCAAGTTCTATTTATTCCAGTGCTGAGGTTCAAGTCCCTCGAGCGTGTGGCTCTAAGGGATTTAGATTTACTGAGGTGGAGCATGTCCATTAATTCTGGATTGGACATAGCTTTATATGTCAGGCATAGATCGCCTCGAAGTAGGCGGTATGCAACTGAGTAGAGCTGGAGTTTTTTTAACTGAGCAGCATATGGCATCTGTTTGAGTCCCTTGATCCTCTTGGTGAGGTACTTTTGGGGTCTTTCTAATTGCTGCAGGTGTCGGGTAAGGTACATCCCAAAAGGGGCATTGTATTCTATGATGGGCCTGATGAGGGATGAATAAAGGGGCACGATTACCTCTCTTGATCTAGATGTGAATCCTTTCATGATGAGGTGGGCTATGTAAAAGGTCTTTCTAACCACTTTGGCAATGTGGTTGTCAAAGGAGAGATTGCTATCAACTTGGGTCCCCAGATCCCTAATTACTTTCTCTGTACTTAATGGGTTACTGCCTATGTGGTAATTTGTGGGCACATTGTTTTTGCCAAAGGGTATGACTATACACTTTTTGGCATTTAGCTTTAGACTATGGCTCTGGCACAATTATACGTCTCTGTGAGACCTTTTTGAAGGATGTTTGTGTCAGCTGGAGAGTTGATTATGGCGCCTAGTTTGCAGTCATCTGCGAACTTGGTAAGCCATAGTCCTCCCACATTGGCCTGTACCTCTGAAAAGTATATACCGAACAAGAGCGGTCCCAGGACAGAACCTTGTGGGATACCACTTGTGACCGGTTTCGAGTCTGACATGGCTCCAGCAACTCTCACTCTGTGGGTTCTGTCTTTGAGCCAGTTTGCGACCCATCTTGTGACATAGGGGGTTATATTTAAGCTGGCTAGCTTATCTATGATGCCCAAGTGGGGTATTGTGTCAAATGCCTTTGCTAGGTCCAGATAGGCTGTGTGGACTACCTTCCCTTCATCTATGACTTTGGTGACTATTTCAAAGAAGTCAACCAGGTTCAAAAGGCAGGATCTGTCCTTGACGAAGCCGAACTGGGTAGGATCTAGTGTCTGTAGGTCCCCACTGTCTTTGTTTATGAGCTCCATGATGATCCTCTCCATAGCCTTGCAGACTAAACTAGTCAGGCTTATGGGGCGATAGTTTCCCAGGTCCGTGGAGGCTCCACCTTTGTGGAGTGGGACCACTGTTGCTGTACGCCATTCTGTGGGCAAATATCCTGTAGTGAGGCTGAGATTGTACAGCTGTTTTATTTGAGGGATTAGTTCTTCTTGGAGTTCATGTAGGACGCAACCCGGGACGCCATCTGGTCACATGGAAGCAGTGTTTTTTGCTTTGGAGAGGGCAGCCTTCACCTTAGCATCAGAGATGTTTGGGAGGCAGCCCTCTGCCGGGATAGATACTTGCTCTTTTTTGGGGGGGGATGGGTGGAGAAGTTTGCACTGAACCTGTCTGCCAGGATATTGGTGATGTCTGTGGGTTCAGTGTATTTTTTGTCATTTAGAATCAACTCAGAACAAGTCTGGGAGTTGCATCCCAGGTTCCTAACATAACTGAAAAAAGCCTTATGATTGTCTTTAGTGTCCTGAGCAATTTTTCTCTCAAAGCTGGCCTTGGAGGATTTTATAAGGGATCGTAATTTTTTGCTAGTACTGATCAGGGATGCCTTCCCTATTAGGGATTTTGCTCTATCATGTAGTATCTTCCTCCTTCTGTTGTACAGTTTATTTATGGCTGGGGTCCACCAGACTGGACGCCTGCCTTTGGATGTTTGGGTTTTGGTTTTGTTTGGGATAGCATGATCCATGCATTCCTGGAGATGTCCGTAGAATGCGTTTATATAGGATTCTGCAGGTTGGGCCATAGTTTCCACTGGCCCTGGTGCCTTGAAGGATTCCACTTTGGTTTTGAGAAGTGAGAAGTTTGCTTTTGAGAAGTTTTTCACTGTGGTTTTCTGGGCTGGGGGTGGGGGTTGGGATGTGGACATCCAGTGAAATTAATTTATGGTCTGATCTTACCAATGAGGGATATACTTCAGGTGTGGAGCATAGAGGCCCCATGTTGGTAATGATCAGGTCTAGTATGTTATCCCCTCTTGTGGGAGTGGTGACTAGTTGTTCCATAGCATTTGAGTTTATAATTTCCAGGAACATTTGGGCTAAGGTGCTGGGGCTTGAGTAGTGCTCCCAGTCTATGTTTGGGTAGTTGAAGTCGCCCAATATAATGGTGTTCGAAGAGATCTTCATGTTCTCCAATGTTTTCAGGAAAACCGAGTGGGATTCCTGACTTTGAGAGGGTGGTCTGTAGGATGCTATAAACTGAAAAGCAGTCTTGCCCACTGTTAGTTGCACATGGATGGTCTCCGATACTTTGTGCAATGCCACTAACCTGGAGGTGTGGATATCCTTGATAAATATGGACACTTCCCCTCCTTTTATGGTTCGGTCCAGGTTTTGGGGCCGAAAAGCATGATATATAACCTGGTAGTGCTGGGGTGCTCTCTGGAGCCTTGCACCAGGTTTCTGTCACTGCACAGATATCGATGTTCTCCATACTGAGGAGAGCTTCGAGTGTGTGCATCTTGAGGTTAAGACTTCTGGCATTTAGCAGCATTACCCTTAGTTTCTTGTTTCTTGTGCTGTCTATGGAGGTGGGTTTGACTTTTGAGCCTTGCCTAAAAAAGGCACTATGGGGGTGGCAAGAGCCTTTGCCAATATCTGAAAGCCCAGTGGTGACAGGTGCAAGCCATCCCTAGCGAAGCAACGTGGCTTGTCGAGCATGTCATCCCAGGCTGACAGACACTGGATCCCCTTAGAATGACACCAAAATTTTAGCCAATTGTTAAAATCGATCATTTTGTCTTTGTACTGTGGCATCATTCTAGGTGAGGGTAAGATGCTGCTCAAGGTCAGGGTCATACTGGCCTTGGCTACATGATCAGAGAGCTCCTCTATGTCTCTTTTCATGTAGTCCAGGGAGGTACGTCTCAGGTCATTCACACCAGCATGTACAATGACTGAGTCATATTTGTATTTGCTTTGGAGTGACCTGAGCACTTGCGTTATGTGGCGGATCCTAGCACCCAACAGGCAGCTCACTGTGACCTTCTCTTTATTCAGCCTGGTAAGCGGGACATCAGTGTGTCTGACAATAGAGTCACCTATTACAAGAGTATCAGGTGTGTTATTCAGCCTTAAGGGCTATGGCTGCTTGGCACACTGACTTTGTGAGCTATGTGTTGTGCGTGTTTTGTTTTGGGGTAGCGTTTGCTTGGATGTCTGCTTTGGAGGTCTCTGTTGCTTAGGTAGATTTTTATTTAGAGCCTCCGAGTATGTTTTTGTGTATTTATGTGTTTGGTTCGCTGATGTGGTGGGACTATGTGATACTGGAAGTGTGTTGTGTGAGGTTACCTTCTCCTCCTGACTGGTTTCACCAGTTTTGAGATGAGAGAGCTCAGCCTCCATTTTGGCTATATGGTTGCATCTCTCACATATATTTGAACCTGTTTGGAGGAGGAGAGGGTTGTCCATGTACATGAGACAGTTGTAACATTGCCTCAAAATTCCCAGATTCACCAGCTGGACTGGAGAGGAAACCATTGACTGACCTTAGGACATGCTAGAGTAATATAGGGAAACTGAATTAAGACGGACCAATAGGGGCAAGGTAATCATAGAGAGTATAAGAGTTAGTAGTGCTTATGGTTTAATAGTGCTAACTTGTCAGAATACTTATTTGGACCAGTGAAAGGCCTTAGAATGAGAATATGGTGTTTAAATTGAGAGATAGAGCAGTTCTAAGGGAAAAAGTGAAGAGCAGACTTTGTGGAGCCAGGAATAGTTTAAACCCAATTAGGCAGCGCTGCCCGTTGTTGCGCTATGCACAAAAACGTGCAAAACCGCGCAAAAGAGGGATTTAAGAGAGGAAGATCAAGGAGTAGGAATTGACCCAAAATGGCCAACAAAACTACAGTTTCAAGTCAGTAACCACTCCCACAGGGGCAGGCAGGCTGCTCAATGTTTATCACTGCCACTGATGAACTGAGAGACTTCCCTTTAGCCCAAGCAAAAAATGGCATCCAAGAAACTTACAAACAGTTCAGAACAGTAAGCCTGTAACTGAACTTTTTTAAATCTCAGAAAAGTGGGAAAAAGCAAGATTTTTGTTTTGTTTGTTTTTTCAGAGATAGCAGAGGTTCACAAGTATCAACAAGTTATAACAGTGCAGTGAATGACCCCACACTTGAGTGCTAGGCCAGAGACAGATAAAATGCAAGTTTTGAGAAAAAATGATTTTAAAAATAAGTGCAAACAGGAAATTCAGTAAACAGCTCTAGGTTGTGCTCTAAATACAGTTACTAATGCAGAAATCAAGTTTAACAAGCCAGAAAATGCTCAAAGTAGGCGGCTATGCAGAAAAACTTAGCAAATAATCTGAAGAAAAATACTTAAAATCTCAAAAGTGGCTCCTTTCTTCTCTCAGCATTTTCTCCTCTTGGTGGGTGCTTCACCAACAGCCAACAAGTCTGAAAAGACACCAAAACCATGAGGCAATCGGGATTTAAGAGAGGAAGATCAAGGAGTTAGGAATTGACCCAGAATGGCCAATAAAACTACAGTTTCAAGTCAGTAACCACTCCCACAGGGGCAGGCAGGCTGCTCAATGTTTATCACTGCCACTGATGAACAGAGAGACTTCCCTTTAGCCCAAGCAAAAAATGGCCTCCAAGAAACTTACAAACAGTTCAGAACAGCAAGCCTGTAACTGAACTTTTTTAAATCTCAGAAAAGTGGGGAAAAAGCAAGATTTTTTTTGTTTTTTTTGTTTTTTCAGAGATAGCAGAGGTTCACAAGTATCAACAAGTTATAACAGTGCAGTAAATGACTCCACACTTGAGTGCTAGGCCAGAGACAGATAAAATGCAAGTTTTGAGAAAAAAACGATTTTAAAAATAAGTGCAAACAGGAAATTCAGTAAACAGCTCTAGGTTGTGCTCTAAATACAGTTACTAATGCAGAAATCAAGTTTAACAAGCCAGAAAATTCTCAAAGTAGGCGGCTATGCAGAAAAACTTAGCAAATAATCTGAAGAAAAATACCCATAAATATGGGTATTGCTGAGCCAATTTGTGTGTGGGTACATAGTTTACAGCTATTGCCCATGTTTTATCTACTTTAATAATATTGTATCCTGAAAAAATCCAAAACTGTCTCAAAATGTTCCACAACACTGAAATGTCCTTTTCTGGTTTTATTAGGTACAAAATAAAATCATTTTCAAACAAAGTCAACTTCTCTTGATTGCCATACCAATTATATCCTTGAATTTCTTAGCCCCTTATTTTCATTGCCAATGGTTCTAAATATAACACAAACGACAAAGGGGAAAGAGGACACACCATGCCTGGTTCCTTTGTGCAAACAAAACTTAGACAGGAACTCCCACTTTAATTTTCACTTCCAGTCTTTCATATACCCTCCTAATCAACCTTATTATTTTATCAGGGAATGCAAATTCTTCCATTGCCCTAGTCCCAAAATCGCAGCTTAGTTTGCTTGTGCTTTTTCTACATCAAGACCCACCACAACAGTGTTGTTTTCTTACATTCTGCTTCCCTCTGGATCATCAACGTTCTGTTAATATTGTCAAATGTTTGCCTCCCCTCCACAAAACCACATTGATCCAAATATATAAATTTTAGCATCACATTTGTAATTCTTTTAGCCATTATGGACATAAGCAGTTTGTAATCATGGTTTAAAATTAAAATAAGCCTATATGAAGCTTGATCTGATGGGTCTTTACTCTATTTAGATATTACAGCTGCCATCACTTTCTTCCAGGATGTTGGTGCGCCTTCTCCTTTTAAAATACTGTTAAACAAAACCTTTGAAATCTTTATCACTTTCTTCTCTCCTATCTTCCATATTTCCACAGGAATACCATCTATTCCTGGAAACGTTCTTGTAGATTAATTATACATCACCATTTTTATCTCATCTCCTCCTATCCTGTTAGCAGTTGAGCCTCATCTACCTCTAACCTTGGCATATTTAATTCTTCGATAAATATTTCCATTTGTGCTTTTTCTTGACTTCCACATTTCTCTGTTCTATTCAAATTTTCATCTCTGGTTGTTTTCCTTGTTATAGGCTCCCTAAGCTTGGCAACAACCATTTCTACTTTCAGTTGCCCAAGCCATTGTGTTAAAAGCTTTTGTACTCTGGAGTTATTATCAAAAAAACAGTTTAATAGCAATCTTTCTAAACTCATGCATATTATCGATGGAGTCCCTTATTTTCTGTTTAACACTCTCCAGTTGCACCTGTTCTTGTTCTGTGACATTCCTGCTATTCTGCAATATTTTAACCTTTACCAGTCCTTCTAAACAAGTCTTTTTACTTTTCAACCATAGCTCTTTTTTTCTTTTAGTTCTGACACTTTTTAAACTCTACTTTCATTTTATCTCATTCCCTAGCTATATTTTCTGAAGAAATTTCTATCTTCCCTAATAGCTCCTTTAGACTATCCATTCCTTAAATTCCTCTCTGTTTAACAGATATTTGGGGAAGCACCAGCATCTCATTTTTATTTTAGTTATTATTGTTGCATGATCCGAAATAGTTATTGGATCAGTATCAAAATTTTCAATTAAATCCAGATGTTTCTGTGGAATATAATTTCTGTGTAGCCTAACCCAGTTTTTGTACCATGTGGAATAATATGTAAATTCTCTCTGAGCTCCTACTACTGCATGCACATATTCCATAACAAATATTTTCATAAATGTATTCAAAAATCTACCCTCATTTGTTATATTTTCTCTTCTATGTCCACTAGCTACATCCTCACAGTTGGGAATACAATTCAGTTCCCCACCTAATAAGCAACATTCATTGGTGAAAGCTGATTATTTCTCCTGGAATTTTCTTAAGCTCCATTGTAGCAGTTTTATGTGGAATGTGGATATATGCCAGCGTAATCTTCCTCCCTTGCTAGTAGCCCCTTACTACTACATATCTAACATTATTATCTTTTTTCCTCTTTGATCACTATTGGAGCGCCTCTAGTAATTAATATAAGTACTCCCCTTTTCCTTTGTCCCAGATATTCCACTGAATAGCCATCCTGAAACACATTCTTTATCAAATTCCCATGCTCATTTCTTTCCAAACGTGTCTCCTGTAGCATAGCTGTTTGTACTCTGCATGTTAAATATAGTTCACTACTCTTTCTTTATTGTGTATACTTGTGAGACCATTCACATTTAAAGATAATGTGGAAAATGTTGTCATTATGATAATAAGTTATTATTCTCACCCGTTATGTATAACTGCTTTTTTTAAATGTCTAGTTTCTGCATTTGTGTTACATGCATACACTAATACTTGGCAGTAGTTTCTTGCATTTGAACCTATGTCACATCTTACAAGACTTTTGTTTTAATGAAAACCTTCAAAAAACTCTAGAATACCTCATAACGTATTAACTTAATAAAAATACACTATGTACATCTGCAAAAAATAAAGTTTAGCCATCCTAATAGGAACAGTTGTCCCAGACTGACAGTTATACTTACAGGCTTGAATAGATCTATAATGAAGGTTATCCATGCTAATACACATGGTACAGCCTGTGCTTCTTCTTACACTAAGTACTGTCTGTTTTTATCTTGTCCTTGTTATTCTCGCAGATGTAGAAAACAACTTGAATGCTTTCAGAAAGCACTATCTTCTAGCCACTGAAAGAAAAAAGTATTCTGTTTTATTGACCTCATTATCTCGTCTGCATAGAAACATGAAAACTAAATACACAGTTGACTTTAGCTGCAAGCTTCTCATGTTGCACTGTGAGCATTTATTTGCTAAAGGAAAACTTTTAATTACATCCAATGTTCTTTTATTTACTTGCTTCTCCTTAAAACTTATTAGATCTAGGTAAGGGTCTTAATCCAGCCATTCCCCTATGCAAAAGGAAAAAAAAGTATATAAATTTTACTTATATCATGCTGTTTTATTCAGGCTTTCTTTTCTTTTTACATTGCAGTACCTATATTTCTTAAAACTGAACAAGAAGAAAGAAGGAAGAAGGAAAAAAGGATACTTGTTTACTTTAGTATCACTCTTACACACAAAATAACTGAAAAAGCTTTACTTTTTAATATGTAGTATATGTTATGTTTTATAAAAATAATATTAAGAACAAAACTGTCTTACTACAGTTACCTCTTCCCTTTCTCTTCCCCTCTTCTTAATGCTCTTCCAAACATTAATGACATGAAGCAGGGCATATGCTTTGGAGTCCTCTACAAGTTTAACAGAGTTTAAAAAAGTCTAATATTTCCATGTTTTCTTGTTAATAGGTTCATATGTCTGTACTAGGCTAATGGCCCTGGAGCCTTTACAAGCCTAGCCCATAGGATTACCCTGGCATCATGCCACCTGACCTTAGTTCCCAGTGTCTCTGTCGAGTAGGGCCACTGGAGTGGTCCTCAGGGTGAATTTTCTATTTCCCATCTACTCAGCAAGATTTCTCTTGAAGAGGGCCAGTGTGGCACTCTGCTTGACATGCATGGGAAGTCTATTCCATAGCATGGACAGTCTCTGGGTTATGAACCTGTCCCGCCAGCTTGTTATGTTGATTGTGGTAATGAGATTGAGGTCTCTGGAACATGTAGTGCGGAGGGATTGGGATTTCTTTGGATGTAGCATTTCTAATAGAGCTGGGTCAGACAAGGCTTTGTAAGTCAAGCAGAGATTGCCTCTAGGTAGGCGATATGAGGCAGAGAATAGTTGGAGTTTTTTGAGTCTGTCCATACAGGAGAAGTGTTTAAGGCCTAGGATCCTCTTTGTGAGGTACTTTTGTGGCCTCTCCAGTTGTTGCAGGTGTCTAGTGAGGTACATGTCAAATGGGGCATTTTACTCGATGATTGGTCCAATGAGGGAAGAGTAGAGGATGCAAAACCTTTAGTAATGAGATGTGCCACATAGAAGGACTTTCTGACCACAGTGGCAATGTGGTGGTCAAAAGAGAGGTTGCTGTCAACCTGTGTTCCCAGATCTCTTATGACGCCTTCTGTGTTCAGTGGACTACCATTGATGTGGTAATTCATGGGAACTGGGTTTTTCCCAAAGGGGATGACAACACATTTTCTGACATTGAGCTTAAGGCCATGGTTCTGACACCAGTTGTTGTTCTCAGTGAGGCCTTTCTGCAGGATGTCAACATCACTCGGGGAGTTAATTATGGCACCCAAGTTGCAATCGTCTGTGACCTTTGTCAGCCAGAGTCCCTTCGTGTTGGCCTGGACTTCAGAGAAGTAAATACCAAACAGGAGAGGACCCAGGACTGAACCCTGTGGGACTCCACTCATGACTGATCGGTGGTCTGACTTGGAATCAGTAACTTTCACACTGTGGGTTCTATCTGTGAGCCAGTTTGCAGACCACTTAGTGATATAGAGGTTGATGCGTAGCTTAGTGAGTTTTTCTATGATTCCTGAGTGGGGAATGGTATCAAAGACCTTGGCCAGATCAAGGGAGGCTGTATGAACTGATGACTGACTCAAGGAAGTTGACCAAGTTGAGCAGGCATGATCTACCCTTCACAAAACCAAACTGTGTGGGATCCAGAGTTTGGAGATTCCCTATAGCCTTGTTTATTAGGTCCATGATGATGCGTTCCATAGCTTTGCCTATCAGATTCTTCGGCTAATGGGAAAAATCCTTTAAGTACACAGATAAGTGATCCAAGTAAAACAAAAATAGAGTAATAGTTTCCTCACAAGCTTACCATGGATGACATAAAAAGAGCATATGATTTATGGAATACTAATCTCACCACATTATGGGAAGAAAAACTTATTACTGAAAATCTTTATAATTATTTATGGATCCCATGCCCACATTTACCTTACTTTTTTGGAATACCAAAGCCGCACAAGAACAGAGAAGACCCACCTTATAGACCGGTAGTAGCAAGTGGAGGTTCCCTTACTGAAGCCACAACCATTTATCTTGATTACTTGCTGAAACCTTTAGCAGAAAAGAATAAGTCATACGTAAGAGATTCAATGGATTTTTTGAGGAAAATAAAAAACAGTGGAAGCTGACAGTATTTTATTAACTATTGATGTAGAATCCTTGTACACAGTGCTCCCTCACAATTACTGTATAACAGCAGCTATGGAGTCTTTTAAGAAGCATAATCAAGGTACACATGCACAACTGCAAAAGTTAAGCAAGCTCATTAATCTTGTACTGGACTTCAATTTCTTTACTTTCAATGGCAAACACTACAAACAAAAAACTGGTATAGCAATGGGGGCTGCCATGGCTCCCAGCATAGCTAACATAGCCCTGGGCAAGTGGAAGGTGGACTTTGTTTTAAATAACACAGACTACATGCAGCATATCACATGCTAATTACATTTTATTGACAACATCTTTATTGTGTGGGAAGGTGACACCTTGCAGCTTGGAGATTTTATCACTTACCTCAATCAACCAACCCCCTTCCTGAAGTTTACCTCTTCCCATAGCTATACTTCAACCACTTTCTTAGATATGCAGATTTCCAAGGACACTAACAATAACAGAATCACCATTGATCTATTCAGAAAACCAAAGAGGGTTAACTTATAACTCCACAGTAAAAGTTTACATCCTACAAAAAACAAGTATAATGTAATGAAGTCTCAAGGCTATAGATTAGCTAGAATTACCACAGAGATTGAACCATTTTTGAGAAACATGAACAACTTAGAGAATGATTTTCTAGTGAGAGGCTGTGAAAGTCAGATGTTAAAAAACATACTGGAATCCATTATAGAACTGAAAAGGATTGAAGCACCTTCACTCAACCTCCCCAGTAGGAGAACGTTAAGAAATTCCACAGAGAATAACAAATGCAAAAATAGCTGCATCCTGACATATACTTTGGATTATCACAGTATCAAAAATGTTATTGAAGAAAACTGGGACATTGTTACAGGAAACCCTTTTCTGATTAAACATCTTAGGTGAAGCCCCATCCTTTATTTAAAGGAAGACCAGGAATATTAGAAGTTTTGTTGAATTTAAACCTAGACCATTTGAGAGAAGAACTAAAAGATGTGAAACTACTGTGGTGGTGGTGCTGCGGTAGCGTTGTCGCCTCACAGTTGGACGTTGCCCGTTCGATTCTCAGTTAGAGCATCTTCTGTGTGGCGACATGCATGAACGGGCATTCCTTCGTTGAATCGTTGAAGGTTGTGCGTTAGGCCTGGCAAGCCAGCATGTAAAACTCTACTGCCAATCATTAGTGGATGGAGTTCCACTGTGGCGACCCCTAACCGGGAAAAGCTGAAAGACACAAACAAACTAAAAGATGTGAAACTAATTGTACATTTTGTATATTTATACAGCAAGGTGATAGTTTTTATTGCCCTTATTTAAAGAATATCATTAAGACCAGTGCTCTTTCTTATTTGCAATGGTGATGGACAGGTTGACAGACGAGATCAGACAGGAGTCCCTGTGGACTATGATGTTTGCAGATGACATTATGATCTGTAGTGAGAGTAGGGAACAGGTGGAGGAGACCCTGGAGAGGTGGAGATATGCTCTAGAGAGAAGAGGAATGAAGGTCAACAGGACTAAGACAGAATATATGTGTGTGAATGAGAGGAAGGATAGAGGAATGATGAGGATGCAGGGAGTAGAAGTGGCGAAGGTGAATAAGTTTAAGTACTTGGGATCAACAGTTCAGAGTAATGGTGAGTGTGGAAGAGAGGTGAAGAAGAGACTACAGGCAGGATGGAGTGGGTGGAGAAGAGTGTCAGGAGTAATTTGTGACAGACGAGTATCAGTAAGAGTGAAAGGGAAGGTCTACAAGAGGGCAGTGAGACCAGCTATGTTATACGGGTTGGAGACAGTGGCATTGACAAAAAGGCAGGAGTCAGAGCTTGATGTGTCAGAGGTGAAGATGTTAAGATTTGCACTGGGTGTGACGAGGATGGACAGGATTAGGAATAAGTATATTAGAGGGTCAGCCCAGGTTGGAAGGTTTGGAGACAAAGCCAGAGAGGCAAGATTACGTTGGTTTGGACGTGCTGAAGAGGGATGCAGAGTATATTGGGAAAAAGATGCTAAGGATGAAGCTGCCAGGTAACAGGAAAAGAGGAAGGCCTAAGATGAGGTTTATGGATGTGGTGAGAGAGGATATGCAGGTGGTTGGTGTGACAGAGCAAGATGCAGAGGACATGAGGAAATGGAAACAGTTGATCTGCTGTGGTGACCCCTAACAGGAGCAGCCGAAAGAAGAAGAAGAAGATTAAGACCAGAGCAGGGGGTGACTGTAACACTACAAAAGTAATTTACAGTGCACAGTGCAATGAATGTGATGCATTCTGTGTGGGCTAGACTGTAAATAAACTCAAGCGTAGGATTTCATGTTATCTGTCAAAAATCCACTCTGGATGTAAATATAATGCACTAGCCAAACACCTTTCTCTTCATAAAAGACACACATGTTTTAAGTTCCAGATCCTGGATCGCATAGACATGGGTGATCGTGAAGGAGACATCCCGAATATTTTGGAGAAACATGAACTCATGTGGCAATTAAAGTTGAACTCTTTTAGAAAGCCTGGACTAAACTACTACTGTTCAATTAAAAGTGCACTGGAACTTAGAAAATTGCCACATTGTTTACATGACTAATTTTATTTTATTTTATTTTATTTTATTCTACCAGTTGATTTTTAAATACCAGTTTAAATCAGTTGTAATTTAAGTGTATATTTTGTTTCCATCATCATACATTTTTTCTTATTATTCTTTTCTTTTTCTGGTTCTCTTTTTTCCACTTTATTCAAAATGATGTGTAATAACAATACTAATTATAGAAATATATATATTTTTATAGATAGTTTTTAGGGCTCTTGTACACAGACATGAAGAAGTCTATAAGGACAAAAGCAATCTTTGTTAACAATAGGTTATGAAAATAGAATATGATTTTTTACAATTGATTTTTTACATGCAAAGTGTATATGTATATATTTATATATATATTTTGACGGTTGATATAGTTCCAGCCATGTAGTATATTGTCTTGGATAAAATTACAGACTTAATAATCTACTTAATAATCTGGTTAAATAAGAGGTACCACATCATTATAAATTTTATTTAAAGTACATAAGGGCTATATTATTATGACAGCTACTAAGTAGGGCAGGACCAGCTCGTATGTCACACTGATGGGGGAAGGGATGTGAATTTAACATGTGTACCAATAACACTTTGTTTTACAGCACAATAAACCACTTCCTTGCCTGATAAAAATTATATATATAATTAAAAAGCTTGTGTGGAAACTCTTACTCTATTTTTGTTTTACTTGGATCGATTGTTTGTGTACTTAATAAAGGATTATCGACTGGAAACAGACTGCCTGCCTTGCTTGGATTAATTTAGAATACTTAGTAATTCTGTACAATTATATACTTATTTTTTTTATTATTTTATTTATTTATTTATTTATTTTTTGACTTAAGACGAGTTTAATTTCGCTACTTCTCCTACTTTTGTCTGATCTGATTAATATACAGTGATTAACTAGAGATATATGGACTGAAAATCTTCCACACAGAGAAGTTTCTTACACTGTTTTGTTTTTGGACTCACTACACTTGTTTAGTGAGTTGTTTTGAGACTTCGGGGATACCACAGAGATTACTTGTTTTTTTATTTATTTATTTATTTATTTTATATTCTAGAAACAACAAACAATACACCTGCAATATAATCTACCATGGCCAATGAACAGATCACATCACAAAGAAGCAAAGAAAATGAAGTCTGTAAGCATTTGAAGGACCATCTGTGCTCTGCCTGGTGGAAGGTAGACAACAAAGTGCTGACAGTTTGCTCCTGCTGTCACAATATATTCAAAGGAGCTGGCAGCCTCAGCTGCAAGAATGGGAAAAGGGCAACACCATTATCTGATCTATTATGCTGCAAAACTGAGAACTCAGGTGACACATTAGCTACAACAATAGGTCCATAGTTGACATCAAACCAGATGTAAGTAATAAATGCCAAGCTAGTGTCAAGAGGCAGTCCAGTATGACTACAGACTTACTACTGAATCACCTGGCATTGAAATACAGCATCTGTTGCCTGTCCCACATTAATAAAACTGGAGTTTGTAGGTATATGACAGAGAATTGGGTCATGAAACATAGAAACAATATTAAGCACGTGATCACAGGGACAATAAGAGGCCTAGACATATACACCTTTAAGTAGACACACTTAAAGTTCGTGCCACCCTTTATGAGTACTTAATACTGTGCACCTCTAAAAGCAAGGATGGTCATGCAATATAATCCTGATGTAAAGTTATGTCTATCTATCTAGTCATTAAGACTAGCCTTAAATGCAGACAAAGTAGCACTTTGCTTGACCTTTAGTGGTAACTTATTCCACTTATGAATATATTGAGTTAAGAACCTATCTTTTCAATGAATCTTGCTTATTTGTTGATAAAAGTTAGGTCCCCAGAATGGGTATTTGTAGAGCCATTGGTTTTGTGAGGGAATAAGAAGTCAAATAGGGCAGTGTCTTTCATGGCTCAAAAAGTGAGACACAGGTCACCTCAGAGCAGTCAGTAGGCTAGTGAGTACAAACAGAGATGCATTGATCTATCAGGATAGTTAAAAGATGTAAGGCTTTTAATTTTTTGGGTTAAAACTCACTGGTGTCTTTCCAACTGAGCAATATGCTTGGATTTGTACATACCAAAGGGGGAACTATAAAGGGAAGAGTGCAGTGGTAAGATGACTTCTGTGGATTTTGAAGATACTCCCTTGGAAATTTACTGGACCAGAGAGAAGTATTTTCTGACTGTGGGGAAACATGATAATCAAACAAGAGAGAGTTGTCCGCGTAAGCACCCAAGTCATTTATAGATCTCAGTACATATTTCACCCTATGCCTGGTGCCAGATACTACCAATACCCACTCCCCTGTGAGTGGCAATGTCACCAGCATGTAGCCTGTGAGAGATAAAATGTCTCAAAGCAAGTAGTAAGTCTCTGTTATATCAATAACTTGACAATGAAGGAAACCAGAAACTAAAAGTAGTAATGACAGAGACAACAGAATGAAAATCTAAGATAAAGGACAAGCTAACAATCAAAATTGAAAATAATAGAACTGATAACTATACCGATAAATAATAAATACAGACCATAAATATAGGTTAAACCATGCTTTAAGTAAAAATCAATAATAACAATAGAACAGGCATTGATAATGTGTGTAGTTCTTTACCAAACAGTGAATTACAAATAACAGCAGAAGCAGTACTATATTAAAAAAAATAATATTTAAGGTTTGATTTGGGGAGGGGAGGTGTCCTGAGAATTCCATACCAAAGCTGAAGCTTGACAGAGCAATTTTGTACACAGTAATAAAGTAATGAAACAAAGATAATATGCCATGATTTCAGTGCAGTACTATCCACTAACAAGTCAGGATGATAAGCAAAGATACACAAACAGTTGCCAAGCATGCCAAAGTGACTTATAACCCAAAAAAGTCCCTGGCACCAGGAAACTAACTGGTACAGTTAAAAAAAAACCTCAAATCAATTGAAACACTTAAATTGCACACCACTAAAACACTCCCAAACTCAAAAACAACTTGTTTAACACTGAAAATATTAACACATATACCATTTTCATCTATTTACCTATAGACTTCATCAGAACTAATAAGATGCTGAGTCACTTCCATTTATTAACATACTGTTCATAAATAATTAATTTACCTAACCCATTAGTTGAATAGGTAATTAGTTCTTAAAGGGATAGTGCCATAAAAAGTGCAGATTTGTGACAAATAAAAACAAATAATAAAACAGTTATAGTAATAACTGATTATTACCAATGATTTTCATTTTTTGAGGACCATTTTTTCAGGCCTGTTTGTTTCCTTGCTCCGGGGATTTTGCACATCTGTTTTGGGTGATAAGCAAAGGTACCTTGAGGTAAAAAAAAATTTCAGCTGAAATGGTGCAAGTAGTTTCATGTTGGATACAAGTAAATGGAAATTAAGCTAAAAAAATGCTACAGTAAGCCCTACTTATAAGTACAATATAGCAATATAAGGCAATATAAGGCTTGGCAACAGAATTTGAAAACTGAAGCAAGCAAGCAAGGAAAATACACCAAAATGAATATGCGAGTAGTGATTTAAAATCCAAATACACAGTCTTTTGATATGCTGCAGCAGAAATACATTAGAAGGTGTAGCTTCCAATTTCAATTATGTAAGATCCTCTGTCTCTGCTGTACACAGACACACACACACACACACACACACACACACACACACACACACACACACACACACACACACACACACACACACCTACCTTACCTTCTCTCTTTAACGGAATGACTGTTTTAAATTCTGTGTGCAAGAGTGGAATGACTTTACATCCGCGGTGTCATGCGAACGTGCGATGCATGCATGGGCCTCCTTAAAGGAGAAGACACTACCACTGTGGTGTTAAGTTGTAGTTTTTTTTTTTGTTTGTTTTTTTTTAATAAATTAGTATTTAAGCCTCCTGGACAGAGGGGGCTCCCCAGCCATGAGGCCCTAGGTGACATCCATCCAGCGAGAGAGAGGCCAAATGTCTGCTGCACTTTTGACCTTATCTGGAAGGTTGAGGTGCTACAAGTAGCACCTTTTGAGTTAGAGACACACATGGTATATAATCCAGTGTGGGCAGTTGCATTTCATACAGTGGCACTCCTGGGAAATACCCCTAGATAAGCTTCATTTATGTAGTCATAAGAGACACTAGAACACCAGAAGGAAGGGTAAGGTGGTGAAGGGGGAGCTGCATGATTGCCATGGCAGGTACACTGTTATACACCCAAATCTTGCCTCCACAGGGAATGAATGGATGTCTAGGGCTCTCACCCTGGCCAGGGAACAAATGGGCCCTAGGGCTCTTTCGCTGTTTGGAGGGGAACAAACTGGACCTGATTCTTACTCCCTCCATGGGAGGAATGAATAGGCTGATTGGGTGCAGGCAAGGAAACCATCAGGCAGATTATGCAGAGTGCACAAGACAAAAAAAAAGAAAAAGAGGCAGCAGGCAGAGGCCTCTGTGGAGGATCTCTGTGATGTACACCATCTTCTTCATTCTCCTCTAGCCCTACACTTTACCCCAAAAGAAGTCATCCCCTCAAAGAATGATGACAGATTTCTAATGCTGCAGAACCTTCAAGGAGGCAGACTGCAGATGACACAACAGTAGCCCTGCCTACCCCACAGAAATCTCCATGGGAAGCCATTTATTCAAGACTGACACAGCTTGGATAACCTTTACAAGGTGCAGTGGATGGCTCTGGATGAGGTCTCACAAGGCTGCATCTCATTGCTTTTTAGGTCTTCAGACAGAAAAAGAATCCATTCAAGGACTAAGCACACATGGCAGAGCTGCTGTAAGAGATACAGATGTGTTTCTTAAAGGGCTATGAAGTTTAATCTTCCTTTGAAGAGAAACAGAGAGTGCTACTGCCATGCTTTTACTAACCACTGAGGATTTTCACAGATTACTTGATACGGTGAGTGCAAATCTGTCATGAGTGAAGGCATGCTCTTATGCTTCACTTAAATTCTAGCACTCCTTAGATGTCTTACTTAGTTTCAGAAGTAAGGAGTTATTTTGTTCATGTTATGGAGTCCTGGTATCACAGTTAGCTTTCTTCTAAGAATCCACCTGTGAGCCCATGTCACAGTCTGCTATCATCATAGTTGGACAGAATTGTTACTTTGCATCTTGCATTGAAGAACTCTGTCTCTTCCTCTCTCTCACTCTTTGTTTCTAACTTTGGCATATTCAGCTCACCTACTCCAAACAGCACACCAGATAAGATCAAGATTAACATGATTATGTTGCTATCAAAAATGTAATTACGTAATTCTTGGTATGCTGCTTTGAAGACATTTCTTTCAATATTATTTTTATGCTTTTGTATTTCCTCAGGAAATATATTCCTTCACTCCTAGTCATG
Source organism: Protopterus annectens (assembly GCF_019279795.1). NCBI lineage: Eukaryota > Metazoa > Chordata > Ceratodontiformes > Protopteridae > Protopterus > Protopterus annectens. The sequence continues at coordinate 1,821,148,329 of NC_056733.1, read as the reverse complement.
GAAACAGTAAGTTTCTGCATATGGATTTAGTTTGTATTCATTCACAAGGTTTGTTGGATTTCCTCAGTTCTTCACTAACAATTTATTTAACTTTAAAACAGGAGATGAATGTTGTGTATGAGTGGCATACATTTCAAATGTAGAGGGGGAATGTTTTGCAACATCTGCATATTTGAAAACCTAACACATGCATCTTAAATTCAGTCCATTACACAGCAAAGATTCCACCCCATTTTAAGATTTTGTGGTTCCTGGTCAGCTTCATTGGTATGGAAGCCAAGCATAAAAACTTATTTTGTGATCTGGTTGTATGCAGTGTGGGTGTTAACTCTGTGTACTTATCTCCTAGCTGATAAAAAACACTGTTTTTGATTGTCAAATTAACCACAGACACCCCCCACACACTAATTTGTCCTAGTTAAATACCATTAATATGCTAGCATTTGAATGCATATTAATTTTCAAATATCATTGCAGCTTTGATTGCCATTTTTTAATCTAATTGTAGTTGTTTGTGAAGCCACTTGTAGTTATTACTTTAACTTGCACTTACACAAGCGACATTCTGCTGTGTGCATTCCTTCTCTCTCTTCCTTAATGGACTCTTAAGGATCAGTACAGAAATGATGAAACGATCTTGCTACCAGATGCAATAGGTCTTCCTCTTGATTTTGCATACCCTGCTTATTGCCCACCTTTTTGTGCACGTCAGGAATAAGCAGTGTTTATTGCTGTCTATGTTTCTCCATCAGGTCTAGTATGTTATCCCCTCTTGTGGGAGTGGTGACTAGTTGTTCCATAGCATTTGAGTTTATAATTTCCAGGAACATTTGGGCTAAGGTGCTGGGGCTTGAGTAGTGCTCCCAGTCTATGTTTGGGTAGTTGAAGTCGCCCAATATAATGGTGTTCGAAGAGATCTTCATGTTCTCCAATGTTTTCAGGAAAACCGAGTGGGATTCCTGACTTTGAGAGGGTGGTCTGTAGGATGCTATAAACTGAAAAGCAGTCTTGCCCATTGTTAGTTGCACATGGATGGTCTCCGATACTTTGTGCAATGCCACTAACCTGGAGGTGTGGATATCCTTGATAAATATGGACACTTCCCCTCCTTTTATGGTTCGGTCCAGGTTTTGGGGCCGAAAAGCATGATATATAACCTGGTAGTGCTGGGGTGCTCTCTGGAGCCTTGAACCAGGTTTCTGTCACTGCACAGATATCGATGTTCTCCATACTGAGGAGAGCTTCGAGTGCGTGCATCTTGAGGTTAAGACTTCTGGCATTTAGCAGCATTACCCTTAGTTTCTTGTTTCTTGTGCTGTCTATGAAGGTGGGTTTGACTTTTGAGCCTTGCCTAAAAAAGGCACTATGGGGGTGGCAAGAGCCTTTGCCAATATCCGAAAGCCCAGTGGTGACAGGTGCAAGCCATCCCTAGCGAAGCAACGTGGCTTGTCGAGCATGTCATCCCAGGCTGACAGACACTGGATCCCCTTAGAATGACACCAAAATTTTAGCCAATTGTTAAAATCGATCATTTTGTCTTTGTACTGTGGCATCATTCTAGGTGAGGGTAAGATGCTGCTCAAGGTCAGGGTCATACTGGCCTTGGCTACATGATCAGATAGCTCCTCTATGTCTCTTTTCATGTAGTCCAGGGAGGTACGTCTCAGGTCATTCACACCAGCATGTACAATGACTGAGTCATATTTGTATTTGCTTTGGAGTGACCTGAGCACTTGCGTTATGTGGCGGATCCTAGCACCCAACAGGCAGCTCACTGTGACCTTCTCTTTATTCAGCCTGGTAAGCGGGACGTCAGTGTGTCTGACAATAGAGTCACCTATTACAAGAGTATCAGGTGTGTTATTCAGCCTTAAGGGCTATGGCTGCTTGGCACACTGACTTTGTGAGCTATGTGTTGTGCGTGTTTTGTTTTGGGGTAGCGTTTGCTTGGATGTCTGCTTTGGAGGTCTCTGTTGCTTAGGTAGATTTTTATTTAGAGCCTCCGAGTATGTTTTTGTGTATTTATGTGTTTGGTTCGCTGATGTGGTGGGACTATGTGATACTGGAAGTGTGTTGTGTGAGGTTACCTTCTCCTCCTGACTGGTTTCACCAGTTTTGAGATGAGAGAGCTCAGCCTCCAGTTTGGCTATATGGTTGCATCTCTCACATATATTTGAACCTGTTTGGAGGAGGAGAGGGTTGTCCATGTACATGAGACAGTTGTAACATTGCCTCAAAATTCCCAGATTCACCAGCTGGACTGGAGAGGAAACCATTGACTGACCTTTGGACATGCTAGAGTAATATAGGGAAACTGAATTAAGACAGACCAATAGGGGCAAGGTAATCGTAGAGAGTATAAGAGTTAGTAGTGCTTATGGTTTAATAGTGCTAACTTGTCAGAATACTTATTTGGACCAGTGAAAGGCCTTAGAATGAGAATATGGTGTTTAAATTGAGAGATAGAGCAGTTCTAAGGGAAAAAGTGAAGAGCAGACTTTGTGGAGCCAGGAATAGTTTAAACCCAATTAGGCAGCGCTGCCCATTGTTGCGCTATGCACAAAAACGTGCAAAACCGCGCAAAAGAGGGATTTAAGAGAGGAAGATCAAGGAGTAGGAATTGACCCAAAATGGCCAACAAAACTACAGTTTCAAGTCAGTAACCACTCCCACAGGGGCAGGCAGGCTGCTCAATGTTTATCACTGCCACTGATGAACTGAGAGACTTCCCTTTAGCCCAAGCAAAAAATGGCATCCAAGAAACTTACAAACAGTTCAGAACAGTAAGCCTGTAACTGAACTTTTTTAAATCTCAGAAAAGTGGGAAAAAAGCAAGATTTTTTGTTTTGTTTGTTTTTTCAGAGATAGCAGAGGTTCACAAGTATCAACAAGTTATAACAGTGCAGTAAATGACCCCACACTTGAGTGCTAGGCCAGAGACAGATAAAATGCAAGTTTTGAGAAAAAAATGATTTTAAAAATAAGTGCAAACAGGAAATTCAGTAAACAGCTCTAGGTTGTGCTCTAAATACAGTTACTAATGCAGAAATCAAGTTTAACAAGCCAGAAAATGCTCAAAGTAGGCGGCTATGCAGAAAAAACTTAGCAAATAATCTGAAGAAAAATACTTAAAATCTCAAAAGTGGCTCCTTTCTTCTCTCAGCATTTTCTCCTCTTGGTGGGTGCTTCACCAACAGCCAACAAGTCTGAAAAGACACCAAAACCATGAGGCAATCGGGATTTAAGAGAGGAAGATCAAGGAGTTAGGATTTGACCCAGAATGGCCAACAAAACTACAGTTTCAAGTCAGTAACCACTCCCACAGGGGCAGGCAGGCTGCTTAATGTTTATCACTGCCACTGATGAACTGACAGACTTCCCTTTAGCCCAAGCAAAAAATGGCCTCCAAGAAACTTACAAACAGTTCAGAACAGCAAGCCTGTAACTGAACTTTTTTAAATCTCAGAAAAGTGGGAAAAAAGCAAGATTTTTTTGTTTTTTTGTTTTTTCAGAGATAGCAGAGGTTCACAAGTATTAACAAGTTATAATAGTGCAGTAAATGACCCCACACTTGAGTGCTAGACCAGAGACAGATAAAATGCATGTTTTGAGAAAAAAACAAATTTAAAAATAAGTGCAAACAGGAAATTCAGTAAACAGCTCTAGGTTGTGCTCTAAATACAGTTACTAATGCAGAAACCAAGTTTAACAAGCCAGAAAATGCTCAAAGTAGGCAGCTATGCAGAAAAACTTAGCAAATAATCTGAAGAAAAATACTTAAAATCTCAAAAGTGGCTCCTTTCTTCTCTCAGCATTTTCTCCTCTTGGTGCGTGCTTCACCAACAGCCAACAAGTCTGAAAAGATGTCAAAACCATGAGGCAATTGGGATTTAAGAGAGGAAGATCAAGGAGTTAGGAATTGACCCAAAATGGCCAATAAAACTACAGTTTCAAGTCAGTAACCACTCCCACAGGGGCAGGCAGGCTGCTCAATGTTTATCACTGCCACTGATGAACAGAGAGACTTCCCTTTAGCCCAAGCAAAAAATGGCCTCCAAGAAACTTACAAACAGTTCAGAACAGCAAGCCTGTAACTGAACTTTTTTAAATCTCAGAAAAGTGGGGAAAAAAGCAAGATTTTTTTGTTTTTTTTGTTTTTTCAGAGATAGCAGAGGTTCACAAGTATCAACAAGTTATAACAGTGCAGTAAATGACCCCACACTTGAGTGCTAGGCCAGAGACAGATAAAATGCAAGTTTTGAGAAAAAATGATTTTAAAAATAAGTGCAAACAGGAAATTCAGTAAACAGCTCTAGGTTGTGCTCTAAATACAGTTACTAATGCAGAAATCAAGTTTAACATGCCAGAAAATTCTCAAAGTAGGCGGCTATGCAGAAAAACTTAGCAAATAATCTGAAGAAAAATACCCATAAATATGGGTATTGCTGAGCCAATTTGTGTGTGGGTACATAGTTTACAGCTATTGCCCATGTTTTATCTACTTTAATAATATTGTATCCTGAAAAAATCCAAAACTGTCTCAAAATGTTCCACAACACTGAAATGTCCTTTTCTGGTTTTATTAGGTACAAAATAAAATCATTTTCAAACAAAGTCAACTTCTCTTGATTGCCATACCAATTATATCCTTGAATTTCTTAGTCCCTTATTTTCATTGCCAATGGTTCTAAATATAACACAAACGACAAAGGGGAAAGAGGACACACCATGCCTGGTTCCTTTGCGCAAACAAAACTTAGACAGGAACTCCCACTTTAATTTTCACTTCCAGTCTTTCATATATCCTCCTAATCAACCTTATTATTTTATCAGGGAATGCAAATTCTTCCATTGCCCTAGTCCCAAAATCGCAGCTTAGTTTGCTTGTGCTTTTTCTACATCAAGACCCACCACAACAGTGTTGTTTTCTTACATTCTGCTTCCCTCTGGATCATCAACGTTCTGTTAATATTGTCAAATGTTTGCCTCCCCTCCACAAAACCACATTGATCCAAATATATAAATTTTAGCATCACATTTGTAATTCTTTTAGCCATTATGGACATAAGCAGTTTGTAATCATGGTTTAAAATTAAAATAAGCCTATATGAAGCTTGATCTGATGGGTCTTTACTCTATTTAGATATTACAGCTGCCATCACTTTCTTCCAGGATGTTGGTGCGCCTTCTCCTTTTAAAATACTGTTAAACAAAACCTTTGAAATCTTTATCACTTTCTTCTCTCCTATCTTCCATATTTCCACAGGAATACCATCTATTCCTGGAAACATTCTTGTAGATTAATTATACATCACCATTTTTATCTCATCTCCTCCTATCCTGTTAGCAGTTGAGCCTCATCTACCTCTAACCTTGGCATATTTAATTCTTTGATAAATATTTCCATTTGTGCTTTTTCTTGACTTCCACATTTCTCTGTTCTATTCAAATTTTCATCTCTGGTTGTTTTCCTTGTTATAGGCTCCCTAAGCTTGGCAACAACCATTTCTACTTTCAGTTGCCCAAGCCATTGTGTTAAAAGCTTTTGTACTCTGGAGTTATTATCAAAAAAACAGTTTAATAGCAATCTTTCTAAACTCATGCATATTATCGATGAAGTCCCTTATTTTCTGTTTAACACTCTCCAGTTGCACCCGTTCTTGTTCTGTGACATTCCTGCTATTCTGCAATATTTTAACCTTTACCAGTCCTTCTAAACAAGTCTTTTTACTTTTCAACCATAGCTCTTTTTTTCTTTTAGTTCTGACACTTTTTAAACTCTACTTTCATTTTATCTCATTCCCTAGCTATATTTTCTGAAGAAATTTCTATCTTCCCTAATAGCTCCTTTAGACTATCCATTCCTTAAATTCCTCTCTGTTTAACAGATATTTGGGGAAGCACCAGCATCTCATTTTTATTTTAGTTATTATTGTTGCATGATCCGAAATAGTTATTGGATCAGTATCAAAATTTTCAATTAAATCCAGATGTTTCTGTGGAATATAATTTCTGTGTAGCCTAACCCAGTTTTTGTACCATGTGGAATAATATGTAAATTCTCTCTGAGCTCCTACTACTGCATGCACATATTCCATAACAAATATTTTCATAAATGTATTCAAAAATCTACCCTCATTTGTTATATTTTCTCTTCTAGGTCCACTAGCTACATCCTCACAGTTGGGAATACAATTCAGTTCCCCACCTAATAAGCAACATTCATTGGTGAAAGCTGATTATTTCTCCTGGAATTTTCTTAAGCTCCATTGTAGCAGTTTTATGTGGAATGTGGATATATGCCAGCGTAATCTTCCTCCCTTGCTAGTAGCCCCTTACTACTACATATCTAACATTATTATCTTTTTTCCTCTTTGATCACTATTGGAGCGCCTCTAGTAATTAATATAAGTACTCCCCTTTTCCTTTGTCCCAGATATTCCACTGAATAGCCATCCTGAAACACTTTCTTTATCAAATTCCCATGCTCATTTCTTTCCAAACGTGTCTCCTGTAGCATAGCTGTTTGTACTCTGCATGTTAAATATAGTTCACTACTCTTTCTTTATTGTGTATACTTGTGAGACCATTCACATTTAAAGATAATGTGGAAAATGTTGTCATTATGATAATAAGTTATTATTCTCACCCGTTATGTATAACTGCTTTTTTTAAATGTCTAGTTTCTGCATTTGTGTTACATGCATACACTAATACTTGGCAGTAGTTTCTTGCATTTGAACCTATGTCACATCTTACAAGACTTTTTGTTTTAATGAAAACCTTCAAAAAACTCTAGAATACCTCATAACGTATTAACTTAATAAAAATACACTATGTACATCTGCAAAAAATAAAGTTTAGCCATCCTAATAGGAACAGTTGTCCCAGACTGACAGTTATACTTACAGGCTTGAATAGATCTATAATGAAGGTTATCCATGCTAATACACATGGTACAGCCTGTGCTTCTTCTTACACTAAGTACTGTCTGTTTTCATCTTGTCCTTGTTATTCTCGCAGATGTAGAAAACAACTTGAATGCTTTCAGAAAGCACTATCTTCTAGCCACTGAAAGAAAAAAGTATTCTGTTTTATTGACCTCATTATCTCGTCTGCATAGAAACATGAAAACTAAATACACAGTTGACTTTAGCTGCAAGCTTCTCATGTTGCACTGTGAGCATTTATTTGCTAAAGGAAAACTTTTAATTACATCCAATGTTCTTTTATTTACTTGCTTCTCCTTAAAACTTATTAGATCTAGGTAAGGGTCTTAATCCAGCCATTCCCCTATGCAAAAGGAAGAAAAAGTATATAAATTTTACTTATATCATGCTGTTTTATTCAGGCTTTCTTTTCTTTTTACATTGCAGTACCTATATTTCTTAAAACTGAACAAGAAGAAAGAAGGAAGAAGGAAAAAAGGATACTTGTTTACTTTAGTATCACTCTTACACACAAAATAACTGAAAAAGCTTTACTTTTTAATATGTAGTATATGTTATGTTTTATAAAAATAATATTAAGAACAAAACTGTCTTACTACAGTTACCTCTTCCCTTTCTCTTCCCCTCTTCTTAATGCTCTTCCAAACATTAATGACATGAAGCAGGGCATATGCTTTGGAGTCCTCTACAAGTTTAACAGAGTTTAAAAAAGTATAATATTTCCATGTTTTCTTGTTAATAGGTTCATATGTCTGTACTAGGCTAATGGCCCTGGAGCCTTTACAAGCCTAGCCCATAGGATTACCCTGGCATCATGCCACCTGACCTTAGTTCCCAGTGTCTCTGTCAAGTAGGGCCACTGGAGTGGTCCTCAGGGTGAATTTTCTATTTCCCATCTACTCAGCAAGATTTCTCTTGAAGAGGGCCAGTGTGGCACTCTGCTTGACATGCATGGGAAGTCTATTCCATAGCATGGACAGTCTCTGGGTTATGAACCTGTCCCACCAGCTTGTTATGTTGATTGTGGTAATGAGATTGAGGTCTCTGGAACATGTAGTGCGGAGGGATTGGGATTTCTTTGGATGTAGCATTTCTAATAGAGCTGGGTCAGACAAGGCTTTGTAAGTCAAGCAGAGATTGCCTCTAGGTAGGCGATATGAGGCAGAGAATAGTTGGAGTTTTTTGAGTCTGTCCATACAGGAGAAGTGTTTAAGGCCTAGGATCCTCTTTGTGAGGTACTTTTGTGGCCTCTCCAGTTGTTGCAGGTGTCTAGTGAGGTACATGTCAAATGGGGCATTTTACTCGATGATTGGTCTAATGAGGGAAGAGTAGAGGATGCAAAACCTTTAGTAATGAGATGTGCCACATAGAAGGATTTTCTGACCACAGTGGCAATGTGGTGGTCAAAAGAGAGGTTGCTGTCAACCTGTGTTCCCAGATCTCTTATGACGCCTTCTGTGTTCAGTGGACTACCATCGATGTGGTAATTCATGGGAACTGGGTTTTTCCCAAAGGGGATGACAACACATTTTCTGACATTGAGCTTAAGGCCATGGTTCTGACACCAGTTGTTGTTCTCAGTGAGGCCTTTCTGCAGGATGTCAACATCACTCGGGGAGTTAATTATGGCACCCAAGTTGCAATCGTCTGTGACCTTTGTCAGCCAGAGTCCCTTCGTGTTGGCCTGGACTTCAGAGAAGTAAATACCAAACAGGAGAGGACCCAGGACTGAACCCTGTGGGACTCCACTCATGACTGGTTGGTGGTCTGACTTGGAATCAGTAACTTTCACACTGTGGGTTCTATCTGTGAGCCAGTTTGCAGACCACTTAGTGATATAGAGGTTGATGCGTAGCTTAGTGAGTTTTTCTATGATTCCTGAGTGGGGAATGGTATCAAAGACCTTGGCCAGATCAAGGGAGGCTGTATGAACTGATGACTGACTCAAGGAAGTTGACCAAGTTGAGCAGGCATGATCTACCCTTCACAAAACCAAACTGTGTGGGATCCAGAGTTTGGAGATTCCCTATAGCCTTGTTTATTAGGTCCATGATGATGCGTTCCATAGCTTTGCCTATCAGATTCTTCGGGCTAATGGGAAAAATCCTTTAAGTACACAGATAAGTGATCCAAGTAAAACAAAAATAGAGTAATAGTTTCCTCACAAGCTTACCATGGATGACATAAAAAGAGCATATGATTTATGGAATACTAATCTCACCACATTATGGGAAGAAAAACTTATTACTGAAAATCTTTATAATTATTTATGGATCCCATGCCCACATTTACCTTACTTTTTTGGAATACCAAAGCCGCACAAGAACAGAGAAGACCCACCTTATAGACCGGTTGTAGCAAGTGGAGGTTCCCTTACTGAAGCCACAGCCATTTACCTTGATTACTTGCTGAAACCTTTAGCAGAAAAGAATAAGTCATACGTAAGAGATTCAATGGATTTTTTGAGGAAAATAAAAAACAGTGGAAGCTGACAGTATTTTATTAACTATTGATGTAGAATCCTTGTACACAGTGCTCCCTCACAATTACTGTATAACAGCAGCTATGGAGTCTTTTAAGAAGCATAATCAAGGTACACATGCACAACTGCAAAAGTTAAGCAAGCTCATTAATCTTGTACTGGACTTCAATTTCTTTACTTTCAATGGCAAACACTACAAACAAAAAACTGGTATAGCAATGGGGGCTGCCATGGCTCCCAGCATAGCTAACATAGCCCTGGGCAAGTGGAAGGTGGACTTTGTTTTAAATAACACAGACTACATGCAGCATATCACATGCTAATTACATTTTATTGACAACATCTTTATTGTGTGGGAAGGTGACACCTTGCAGCTTGGAGATTTTATCACTTACCTCAATCAACCAACCCCCTTCCTGAAGTTTACCTCTTCCCATAGCTATACTTCAACCACTTTCTTAGATATGCAGATTTCCAAGGACACTAACAATAACAGAATCACCATTGATCTATTCAGAAAACCAAAGAGGGTTAACTTATAACTCCACAGTAAAAGTTTACATCCTACAAAAAACAAGTATAATGTAATGAAGTCTCAAGGCTATAGATTAGCTAGAATTACCACAGAGATTGAACCATTTTTGAGAAACCTGAACAACTTAGAGAATGATTTTCTAGTGAGAGGCTGTGAAAGTCAGATGTTAAAAAACATACTGGAATCCATTATAGAACTGAAAAGGATTGAAGCACCTTCACTCAACCTCCCCAGTAGGAGAACGTTAAGAAATTCCACAGAGAATAACAAATGCAAAAATAGCTGCATCCTGACATATACTTTGGATTATCACAGTATCAAAAATGTTATTGAAGAAAACTGGGACATTGTTACAGGAAACCCTTTTCTGATTAAACATCTTAGGTGAAGCCCCATCCTTTATTTAAAGGAAGACCAGGAATATTAGAAGTTTTGTTGAATTTAAACCTAGACCATTTGAGAGAAGAACTAAAAGATGTGAAACTACTGTGGTGGTGGTGCTGCGGTAGCGTTGTCGCCTCACAGTTGGACGTTGCCCGTTCGATTCTCAGTTAGAGCATCTTCTGTGTGGCGACATGCATGAACGGGCATTCCTTCATTGAATTGTTGAAGGTTGTGCGTTAGGCCTGGCAAGCCAGCATGTGAAACTCTACTGCCAATCATTAGTGGACTGGAGTTCCACTGTGGCGACCCCTAACCGGGAAAAGCTGAAAGACACAAACAAACTAAAAGATGTGAAACTAATTGTACATTTTGTATATTTATACAGCAAGGTGATAGTTTTTATTGCCCTTATTTAAAGAATATCATTAAGACCAGTGCTCTTTCTTATTTGCAATGGTGATGGACAGGTTGACAGACGAGATCAGACAGGAGTCCCTGTGGACTATGATGTTTGCAGATGACATTATGATCTGTAGTGAGAGTAGGGAACAGGTGGAGGAGACCCTGGAGAGGTGGAGATATGCTCTAGAGAGAAGAGGAATGAAGGTCAACAGGACTAAGACAGAATATATGTGTGTGAATGAGAGGAAGGATAGAGGAATGGTGAGGATGCAGGGAGTAGAAGTGGCGAAGGTGAATAAGTTTAAGTACTTGGGATCAACAGTTCAGAGTAATGGTGAGTGTGGAAGAGAGGTGAAGAAGAGACTACAGGCAGGATGGAGTGGGTGGAGAAGAGTGTCAGGAGTAATTTGTGACAGACGAGTATCAGTAAGAGTGAAAGGGAAGGTCTACAAGAGGGCAGTGAGACCAGCTATGTTATACGGGTTGGAGACAGTGGCATTGACAAAAAGGCAGGAGTCAGAGCTTGATGTGTCAGAGGTGAAGATGTTAAGATTTGCACTGGGTGTGACGAGGATGGACAGGATTAGGAATAAGTATATTAGAGGGTCAGCCCAGGTTGGAAGGTTTGGAGACAAAGCCAGAGAGGCAAGATTACATTGGTTTGGACATGTGCTGAGGAGGGATGCAGAGTATATTGGGAAAAAGATGCTAAGGATGAAGCTGCCAGGTAACAGGAAAAGAGGAAGGCCTAAGATGAGGTTTATGGATGTGGTGAGAGAGGATATGCAGGTGGTTGGTGTGACAGAGCAAGATGCAGAGGACATGAGGAAATGGAAACAGTTGATCTGCTGTGGTGACCCCTAACAGGAGCAGCCGAAAGAAGAAGAAGAAGATTAAGACCAGAGCAGGGGGTGACTGTAACACTACAAAAGTAATTTACAGTGCACAGTGCAATGAATGTGATGCATTCTGTGTGGGCAAGACTGTAAATAAACTCAAGCGTAGGATTTCATGTTATCTGTCAAAAATCCACTCTGGATGTAAATATAATGCACTAGCCAAACACCTTTCTCTTCATAAAAGACACACATGTTTTAAGTTCCAGATCCTGGATCGCATAGACATCGGTGATCGTGAAGGAGACATCCCGAATATTTTGGAGAAACATGAACTCATGTGGCAATTAAAGTTGAACTCTTTTAGAAAGCCTGGACTAAACTACTACTGTTCAATTAAAAGTGCACTGGAACTTAGAAAATTGCCACATTGTTTACATGACTAATTTTATTTTATTTTATTCTACCAGTTGATTTTTAAATACCAGTTTAAATCAGTTGTAATTTAAGTGTATATTTTGTTTCCATCATCATACATTTTTTCTTATTATTCTTTTCTTTTTCTGGTTCTCTTTTTTCCACTTTATTCAAAATGATGTGTAATAACAATACTAATTATAGAAATATATATATTTTTATAGATAGTTTTTAGGGCTCTTGTACACAGACATGAAGAAGTCTATAAGGACAAAAGCAATCTTTGTTAACAATAGGTTATGAAAATAGAATATGATTTTTTTACAATTGATTTTTTACATGCAAAGTGTATATGTATATATTTATATATATATTTTGATGGTTGATATAGTTCCAGCCATGTAGTATATTATCTTGGATAAAATTACAGACTTAATAATCTACTTAATAATCTGGTTAAATAAGAGGTACCACATCATTATAAATTTTATTTAAAGTACATAAGGGCTATATTATTATGACAGCTACTAAGTAGGGCAGGACCAGCTCGTATGTCACACTGATGGGGGAAGGGATGTGAATTTAACATGTGTACCAATAACACTTTGTTTTACAGCACAATAAACCACTTCCTTGCCTGATAAAAATTATATATATAATTAGAAAGCTTGTGTGGAAACTCTTACTCTATTTTTGTTTTACTTGGATCGATTGTTTGTGTACTTAATAAAGGATTATCGACTGGAAACAGACTGCCTGCCTTGCTTGGATTAATTTAGAATACTTAGTAATTCTGTACAATTATATACTTATTTTTTATTTTTTTTTATTATTTTATTTATTTATTTATTTATTTTTTGACTTAAGACGAGTTTAATTTCGCTACTTCTCCTACTTTTGTCTGATCTGATTAATATACAGTGATTAACTAGAGATATATGGACTGAAAATCTTCCACACAGAGAAGTTTCTTACACTGTTTTGTTTTTGGACTCACTACACTTGTTTAGTGAGTTGTTTTGAGACTTCGGGGATACCACAGAGATTACTTGTTTATTTATTTATTTATTTATTCATTTATTTTATATTCTACAAACAACAAACAATACACCTGCAATATAATCTACCATGGCCAATGAACAGATCACATCACAAAGAAGCAAAGAAAATGAAGTCTGTAAGCATTTGAAGGACCATCTGTGCTCTGCCTGGTGGAAGGTAGACAACAAAGTGCTGACAGTTTGCTCCTGCTGTCACAATATATTCAAAGGAGCTGGCAGCCTCAGCTGCAAGAATGGGAAAAGGGCAACACCATTATCTGATCTATTATGCTGCAAAACTGAGAACTCAGGTGACACATTAGCTACAACAATAGGTCCATAGTTGACATCAAACCAGATGTAAGTAATAAATGCCAAGCTAGTGTCAAGAGGCAGTCCAGTATGACTACAGACTTACTACTGAATCACCTGGCATTGAAATACAGCATCTGTTGCCTGTCCCACATTAATAAAACTGGAGTTTGTAGGTATATGACAGAGAATTGGGTCATGAAACATAGAAACAATATTAAGCACGTGATCACAGGGACAATAAGAGGCCTAGACATATACACCTTTAAGTAGACACACTTAAAATTCGTGCCACCCTTTATGAGTACTTAATACTGTGCACCTCTAAAAGCAAGGATGGTCATGCAATATAATCCTGATGTAAAGTTATGTCTATCTATCTAGTCATTAAGACTAGCCTTAAATGCAGACAAAGTAGCACTTTGCTTGACCTTTAGTGGTAACTTATTCCACTTATGAATATATTGAGTTAAGAACCTATCTTTTCAATGAATCTTGCTTATTTGTTGATAAAGGTTAGGTCCCCAGAATGGGTATTTGTAGAGCCATTGGTTTTGTGAGGGAATAAGAAGTCAAATAGGACAGTGTCTTTCATGGCTCAAAAAGTGAGACACAGGTCACCTCAGAGCAGTCAGTAGGCTAGTGAGTACAAACAGAGATGCATTGATCTATCAGGATAGTTAAAAGATGTAAGGCTTTTAATTTTTTGGGTTAAAACTCACTGGTGTCTTTCCAACTGAGCAATATGCTTGGATTTGTACATACCAAAGGGGGAACTATAAAGGGAAGAGTGCAGTGGTAAGATGACTTCTGTGGATTTTGAAGATACTCCCTTGGAAATTTACTGGACCAGAGAGAAGTATTTTCTGACTGTGGGGAAACATGATAATCAAACAAGAGAGAGTTGTCCGCGTAAGCACCCAAGTCATTTATAGATCTCAGTACATATTTCACCCTATGCCTGGTGCCAGATACTACCAATACCCACTCCTGTGAGTGGCAATGTCACCAGCATGTAGCCTGTGAGAGATAAAATGTCTCAAAGCAAGTAGTAAGTCTCTGTTATATCAATAACTTGACAATGAAGGAAACCAGAAACTAAAAGTAGTAATGACAGAGACAACAGAATGAAAATCTAAGATAAAGGACAAGCTAACAATCAAAATTGAAAATAATAGAACTGATAACTATACCGATAAATAATAAATACAGACCATAAATATAGGTTAAACCATGCTTTAAGTAAAAATCAATAATAACAATAGAACAGGCATTGATAATGTGTGTAGTTCTTTACCAAACAGTGAATTACAAATAACAGCAGAAGCAGTACTATATTAAAAAAAATAATATTTAAGGTTTGATTTGGGGAGGGGAGGTGTCCTTCCTGAGAATTCCATACCAAAGCTGAAGCTTGACAGAGCAATTTTGTACACAGTAATAAAGTAATGAAACAAAGATAATATGCCATGATTTCAGTGCAGTACTATCCACTAACAAGTCAGGATGATAAGCAAAGAGACACAAACAGTTGCCAAGCATGCCAAAGTGACTTATAACCCAAAAAATTCCCTGGCACCAGGAAACTAACTGGTACAGTTAAAAAAAAACCTCAAATCAATTGAAACACTTAAATTGCACACCACTAAAACACTCCCAAACTCAAAAACAACTTGTTTAACACTGAAAATATTAACACATATACCATGTTCATCTATTTACCTATAGACTTCATCAGAACTAATAAGATGCTGAGTCACTTCCATTTATTAACATACTGTTCATAAATAATTAATTTACCTAACCCATTAGTTGAATAGGTAATTAGTTCTTAAAGGGATAGTGCCATAAAAAGTGCAGATTTGTGACAAATAAAAACAAATAATAAAACAGTTATAGTAATAACTGATTATTACCAATGATTTTCATTTTTTGAGGACCATTTTTTCAGGCCTGTTTGTTTCCTTGCTCCGGGGATTTTGCACATCTGTTTTGGGTGATAAGCAAAGGTACCTTGAGGTAAAAAAAAATTTCAGCTGAAATGGTGCAAGTAGTTTCATGTTGGATACAAGTAAATGGAAATTAAGCTAAAAAAATGCTACAGTAAGCCCTACTTATAAGTACAATATAGCAATATAAGGCAATATAAGGCTTGGCAACAGAATTTGAAAACTGAAGCAAGCAAGCAAGGAAAATACACCAAAATGAATATGCGAGTAGTGATTTAAAATCCAAATACACAGTCTTTTGATATGCTGCAGCAGAAATACATTAGAAGGTGTAGCTTCCAATTTCAATTATGTAAGATCCTCTGTCTCTGCTGTACACAGACACACACACACACACACACACACACACACACACACACACACACACACACACACACACACACACACACACACACACACCTACCTAACCTTCTCTCTTTAACGGAATGACTGTTTTAAATTCTGTGTGCAAGAATGGAATGACTTTACATCCGCGGTGTCATGCGAACGTGCGATGCATGCATGGGCCTCCTTAAAGGAGAAGACACTACCACTGTGGTGTTAAGTTGTAGTTTTTTTTTTTGTTTGTTTTTTTTTTTTAATAAATTAGTATTTAAGCCTCCTGGACAGAGGGGGCTCCCCAGCCATGAGGCCCTAGGTGACATCCATTCAGCGAGAGAGAGGCCAAATGTCTGCTGCACTTTTGACCTTATCTGGAAGGTTGAGGTGCTACAAGTAGCACCTTTTGAGTTAGAGACACACATGGTATATAATCCAGTGTGGGCAGTTGCATTTCATACAGTGGCACTCCTGGGAAATACCCCTAGATAAGCTTCATTTATGTAGTCATAAGAGACACTAGAACACCAGAAGGAAGGGTAAGGTGGTGAAGGGGGAGCTGCATGATTGCCATGGCAGGTACACTGTTATACACCCAAATCTTGCCTCCACAGGGAATGAATGGATGTCTAGGGCTCTCACCCTGGCCAGGGAACAAATGGGCCCTAGGGCTCTTTCGCTGTTTGGAGGGGAACAAACTGGACCTGATTCTTACTCCCTCCATGGGAGGAATGAATAGGCTGATTGGGTGCAGGCAAGGAAACCATCAGGCAGATTATGCAGAGTGCACAAGACAAAAAAAAAGAAAAAGAGGCAGCAGGCAGAGGCCTCTGTGGAGGATCTCTGTGATGTACACCATCTTCTTCATTCTCCTCTAGCCCTACACTTTACCCCAAAAGAAGTCATCCCCTCAAAGAATGATGACAGATTTCTAATGCTGCAGAACCTTCAAGGAGGCAGACTGCAGATGACACAACAGTAGCCTTGCCTACCCCACAGAAATCTCCATGGGAAGCCATTTATTCAAGACTGACACAGCTTGGATAACCTTTACAAGGTGCAGTGGATGGCTCTGGATGAGGTCTCACAAGGCTGCATCTCATTGCTTTTTAGGTCTTCAGACAGAAAAAGAATCCATTCAAGGACTAAGCACGCATGGCAGAGCTGCTGTAAGAGATACAGATGTGTTTCTTAAAGGGCTATGAAGTTTAATCTTCCTTTGAAGAGAAACAGAGAGTGCTACTGCCATGCTTTTACTAACCACTGAGGATTTTCACAGATTACTTGATACGGTGAGTGCAAATCTGTCATGAGTGAAGGCATGCTCTTATGCTTCACTTAAATTCTAGCACTCCTTAGATGTCTTACTTAGTTTCAGAAGTAAGGAGTTATTTTGTTCATGTTATGGAGTCCTGGTATCACAGTTAGCTTTCTTCTAAGAATCCACCTGTGAGCCCATGTCACAGTCTGCTATCATCATAGTTGGACAGAATTGTTACTTTGCATCTTGCATTGAAGAACTCTGTCTCTTCCTCTCTCTCACTCTTTGTTTCTAACTTTGGCATATTCAGCTCACCTACTCCAAACAGCACACCAGATAAGATCAAGATTAACATGATTATGTTGCTATCAAAAATGTAATTACGTAATTCTTGGTATGCTGCTTTGAAGACATTTCTTTCAATATTATTTTTATGCTTTTGTATTTCCTCAGGAAATATATTCCTTCACTCCTAGTCATGGAAACAGTACGTTTCTGCATATGGATTTAGTTTGTATTCATTCACAAGGTTTGTTGGATTTCCTCAGTTCTTCACTAACAATTTATTTAACTTTAAAACAGGAGATGAATGTTGTGTATGAGTGGCATACATTTCAAATGTAGAGGGGGAATGTTTTGCAACATCTGCATATTTGAAAACCTAATACATGCATCTTAAATTCAGTCCATTACACAGCAAAGATTCCACCCCATTTTAAGATTTTGTGGTTCCTGGTCAGCTTCATTGGTATGGAAGCCAAGCATAAAAACTTATTTTGTGATCTGGTTGTATGCAGTGTGGGTGTTAACTCTGTGTACTTATCTCCTAGCTGATAAAAAACACTGTTTTTGATTGTCAAATTAACCACAGACACCCCCCACACACTAATTTGTCCTAGTTAAATACCATTAATATGCTAGCATTTGAATGCATATTAATTTTCAAATATCATTGCAGCTTTGATTGCCATTTTTTAATCTAATTGTAGTTGTTTGTGAAGCCACTTGTAGTTATTACTTTAACTTGCACTTACACAAGTGACATTCTGCTGTGTGCATTCCTTCTCTCTCTTCCTTAATGGACTCTTAAGGATCAGTACAGAAATGATGAAACGATCTTGCTACCAGATGCAGTAGGTCTTCCTCTTGATTTTGCATACCCTGCTTATTGCCCACCTTTTTGTGCACGTCAGGAATAAGCAGTGTTTATTGCTGTCTATGTTTCTCTTCCTTTCTGTCTGTGAGAAACTGGCCAAATGCAAACATGGCTCACACCTGTCAGAAATAACCTCCTCAGAGGTGAAGAAAGAAGAGGAGTTATATAAAGACACCATTCATAAATAAGCTTTCAACTCCGTCATGCTTCTGCACTTGAATTAGGGTATTGTTTCTGTTATTTGTACCGCTCAATGTCCATTCTAGCAGTCCACTAGTCAAAAAATAAACATATCTAGAGCTACCATATTATCTTGTCTCAAGTTTTCAGTGCTATCAAAATACAATAAAAACTAGTATTCAGTATATTCACTAATTGTCTTGTATGACTACTGAAACTATCAATGAACCAGCAGGATGGACTACATACAATATAAAGGGGAAGCACATAAGGTATTCATATCAATGCCAGAAAAAGAAATACCACAAACTTATACACATTTCCTACCTAGGACTATCAGTAATTTTGTATTTACAACAACCCTTTCCGGCAGCTAATTGGAGTTGCTCCTGTGCTCCTAAATTTGTGTCAAAGGTACAATCCCCTGGGGTTGGGAAAACCTCAGTTGTTGACAGATTAAGGAGGGGAAGTAAATAATTGGGAGTAGAGCTAGAAGTTGGCAGAGAAATGCACAGTATCCTGTATGTCAGAGCTTTTTCTTATGAATTGCCCCCCCCCCCAGCATAGTGAAATTATACCATGTGGCTAGGAGGGCAGTGAGGCAAGGCATATGAGAATGTGTCCACCCTGAGCCCAAGGTCATGTCTGTCTCTTTGGCCATTCAACGTATCCAGCATGGTAATTGTCCCAAGCTCATGCCTTTATAAGGGCTTAAGGAGTGCTACAGCCACCCACCACAGTCTCTACTCTTTAGAATAGGCATACCCATCCTCCCTGACACATAGATAATAAACATAACAATTCTTTGCTATACAGATGACATATCAAAGTATCATCAGAACTGACTCATAGGTAGTCAGTGATCAAAATCTTACCACTAGCATGACTAGTCAGATGGGTAGTAATATTAATAGGCCACTACTTGGTTAACTCTTGAACATCTGGCATGTTCATGCTGAGTGAAGTAATTATAACAAATGTAATAACTACTGTTATATGGTTGCTGTTTTGATTGAAATACTATGAGTGATATACAGTCTACATACATCAGTTTCTCTTCATTGTTAGTTATCCTATCCATCCAAAACCACTTTTCCCATTTTTGCACATGGGATCAGATTTCACCTCAGCAGTGACAGCCAGCTAGAGCCAAGGTTCACACCACCAGGTGGCTAGCCTTTCGCAGTTGTTCTTCCATACCACACACTTGCATGCACACACACACCTATGGCCAGTTTTAGAGTCCAGTCTACCTACTGTATGTCTTTGGGATGTGGGAAGAAACAGGAGCACCCAGAGGAAATCCACACACACAGAGGGAGAGTATGCAGACACCACAAAGAAGGCACTTCTGCTGCAAGTCCAATATTTTGAAGAAAATAGTTAATCTTAGCTCTACTGAAATCAATGTGCTGTGTTTCTGTGGAATAAAGTGAACTAAGTGTGCTGAGCCATCTGTGGATTTTTTTTCACAATTTTCTAAGCTTGCCCTGCTCAGGGCTTTATTGTTTTGCCTGAAAAGTTGCTTCATTTTGTGGATTACAAGTTTTATTTGGAAGCTGCTGTGAATTTTGTTTTGTTGTTTCTACTGAAATCAAGTTATCTGCCAAACAAAGCTGTATTCCTTTTATATATAATGCAAACTGACAAATTTAAATTTTATTTTGCGAAGAACTACTACTCTTGTTTTGTAAACTGGCTATGTCAGTATAGCTAGCCCGATTAATAACAAATAAAGTAAGGACTGCAAGTGTTGTATTTAATGTTACTGTATTGTTCACTTCTTATGGCATAGTTCAGTCATTAAATTATGTTGTATTTCTCTGTGATTTGGCCTCTGGCATGGCTCACGGCTGAAAAGGTTCCAAGGACTGGTTTACTAACCTGGTTATCAAATAAAAAATAAGTAAGTAATTAAAGAGACAATGAATGAAACGGCTAAAATTCACACATGGCTTCATGTTATAGTCATAGTTTTCACATCTCTGATGTAATTCATTGGGCAGACACAGAATGTGCTGCAGTAAGCTGAACAGTTAATGTGGTAATATCTCTTCAGTGACTTGCATTGAAAGTACTTTAATTTTCTACTTTTTTACCGTCTGTGACAGGAGGATCAGTTTATCTTTTACAGATGCATTATTTGAAATTTACTAGTTGCCCTTTTTGTAGTATTTTACATTAGATTTGAATGTTAGATTTAAAATCTTCCTTATTTATTGCTTTTGCTTAGACTTAGGACGTAGTTCCAAGCCATAATTTCTAGATGAATTGTTAAAGCTGGTCATCTGTGACTGACAGTACACCTGAAAGACTGATTGCAGTTATTAACTAGGTTTAAAGCTTTTTACTGATCCTACAGCTAGAACAAATGGCATGCTTAATTATTCCTTAAGTTTGTTAAAATCTGAGATTCAGCTACCACTCATATCTTACATAATGTCACAGATAATGTGGCAAATATACCAGTAAGAAACAATGCACGATTTCACAGAATTTCAGACTACAAGATAAAAAAGGGTCTGAGTAGAAATCTTTAAAAGTACTGCATAAATAATATTTTCATTGTATGTATCTCTCTTGGGGCATGATTAAAAGGAAGAAAAATTACTTTGTGATGAGAAAAACTTTCTACTTGGTTGTACTTGTCCTTTAACCGTTTTTTCCCTAACTTCAGTTATATTTCTGTCATTATTTTTTTGCAGTGATGATCATGACATTTTCTTTAAATTTTCCACAAAGTGTACTATTGCTAGAAAGACAATGGCCTGCTATCATTTCTTTAATACTCTGACTACAGATTTTCAGTGTAGCATCTAAAGTTCCTCACGTCATTAACTATAGTACTATTGTTATGTAGTTTTGCCGGAGACTGTTGTTTTGCATGGTGACTCTGAAATCACTTTTTTATTTTTTTGACTCAGGGTGCCCAGCCCAACAAGCCTCACCCACTGGATGCTGAATTTCCTCATTAATTCCCCTGAAGAAAGTATCCTGCAGTCAATTTGTTCTTTTTGAAGTGAGAGCTGACTGCTAGGAGTGGTGCCATCATCAACACGAATCAGGGTTTTCTGCTTTGCCATAAATTTCCTCCATTGTACATGCACAAAGATGCCCCATGGTTTGGTGTAAAAAGTCTTCTGTGAGAGATGCAACCCCTCACCCTCCCTCCTTCCCTCCAGACAAGGACCTGTGTGTGGTGTCTGGTCTCCACTATGGATTCCAGCATGGAATGTGCATGTTGGGCATGTCTGCTCAACCCTCACCCCTATGAGAGGTGATAGCGCCTTACCTTGATATTTCTGTCCCTCCACCTTTAAATGGAAATGAGCTTTGATACTTCAGATTTCATGATATGAACTGATAAGAATTCTGAAAGCTTTGAACTGGCAGCGTTATAATGTGTTTTTATTTTGGTAAACATTTCTTTATTATTATTTATTTATTAAACTTCAACATTTTATATCAGATTTGCAAAATGACATCTGTACAACATTATCTCACATACAGCTGTATTGTACTTGCATATTTCCATTTCAAAAGGTAATTCTGAACTGTGAAAGCAACTGTGGACATCTCACATGTCATGATGCTGACTCCCTAGGATGACTATTGTAAAAAAAGAATCCCAAACTACTGACAACTACCAAAGTTATGAGTCTGAATTTAATATGGGAGAACCTCATAACTATACTATATTTAAACTGCAGTCCTAGGGATCCCACTTAATGAAGTACTGAACTTTCCCTGCTTAGTTCCATTATAAATCTGATTTCAGACAGAAAACATTAAACTATACGTTGCGAGATGAAACTACACAGTAGCAACTCAAGACGTGAGGGAAATGCTTGTAAATGTTTCATCTCCGAAGCCCCTGCTTACACTTATCGAGGGCATCAGAACTTGTCAAAGATTTGGGATGCATGGCTAGGCTTTGCGGTCGGTAGTCTAGTAAACACCTATGAACCTATAAATTACACTGTATAATGAAGTAGACTCATAAGATAAGAATTTTGGAAGTTTATTCTAGAATTTATAGACTACCATGGTTACTCCCTGCCACCTCCTGAATGCTTGTTGAGGGCTCATTATTCTATGTCATTTTTCCTCATTCCTGAATTAGGTTCATAGGTTAGTACTAGGCTAACTGCCCTTTTGGGCCATTTGAAGCCTAGCCAGTTACCCCATGTGAGAATCAAACCCTGCACCTTGTGTCTTTAAGGTAAATACCTTAACCATTATGCCATCCTCCCACCTGATGTTGAGTGCTTGTTGTTGGGGTCAGTCCCACTTTCCATAGAGTAGAATATTTGTTAACAGTATTACTTTATTTTAGTAATCCTAACCATGACCAACCTGCTCCTTTCTAAAAAAAAACACCTCATATAATCATTTACTATTATAGTGAATAAACTCATATAATCATTGACGCTAACAAGATATTACCATTCATAATTGATTTTTGCACAAAAGATTCCATGGCTTATGTTACCCCATAATTCAATCAACAGCTTTGCAAAATGACTGTTTCATAAAATAAAATGCTGAAAAGTAAACATACAAACCCTTCAGTTCCACTTTGTGTCCCTGCAATACAAACGCATGCTTGTATGCACATGTACACACACACACACACACACACACACACACACACACACACACACACACACACACACACACACACATACACGCACACAGAAACGGTCTGTCTGCCATTCTTTTTTATGTTGTTTGCCATTCAGCTGTCAGTCAAATAAATGCAAACATGTAAGACTGGAAATAAATGTACAGCTTGTTTTACTTTTGTTTTCAGCTTAGACCCTAGCACCTGTACTGAAGACAGCAACATGAATTGGTTAAACAGAACAGGGTTTCAGTTGTCACATTTGATAGGCCTATTGTGCATGTTGAAGATGAAATGCTTTGTTGTATGTTGACTTCATATTTATAGTGCATATTGTTCTTGGTAACAGAGAACAAATCTGTATACAGTAGTACCATGTTTCTACGTGTTACTGAAAATGTGATAATCTAGAAATGTGCAGTAAAGAATATGATTCGGATACAGAAAATCCGATAGCAGGCAATAGTGCTGCTTTGTTATCCTGTTTGCTTATTTCCTTATTTAACAGGTAAGCTGCAAATTTCATTTAACCACTATAGTGTATACTCCAAGCCCCTCAAACTTGGAGTCTCTAAATATTTCTATATGTTCTTAAATTCATTCAGTGATTTTGAGTCCAAGATTTCCAGGAAGAATTTTTCATGTGGCCATCATTCACTCTATGAAATTAAAATACATTCTCACTTTATTTTGCAAAGCTGTGAATAGTACAGTTGCAATGAGGTACACAGAACCACAACTGGGGATCTATGCCCTTACACCAACTCTATTGAGTGTCTGTCCCTCAATTTCACTTAAATGTTTCTCTGGATAACCCCATCACTTATTATCAGGTGGCTTCAATGCCCTACAAGTTATTTCCATGACCAGACCTGTACACTTTGGTGTCCGCATATTCCTTGTATTTAAGAATTTGCACTCCTTGTACCTTTCCTATATGTAGAGTAGGTACCCTACACTATTCACAGATGAGAGTATCTTTGTTTTCCATGACCCGCACACATGAGACTCTATTCTCACATGTATTTCACACTTGAGCATCAATGTTTCTTACACTCTCCTGCATAGAGAGCTATTATGTCTCCCATTCCCTTTGCATATGTGGGAATGCACATAAGAACTGTGCCCTCCAATGGTCTCACACATCAAATATGTGATATCATATCCTGAAATGTGCAAAGATTTGTGCACATTTCACTTGTCACAATTAGATACATGCCTCACATTCCTAAAGCACATGTTGGACTGAGCCCACTGCAAGCACAGGAGCAATGCCCTTACTCTTTGCAGATAAAGGATGTGGTTCAACAGCCTCTTACAATGAATATCTGTGCCATTCAGTCATTCATTACAAGTTGTAAGATGCCATTCCCCTAGTGTGAGAATCTACGCTTCCCACGTTCCCTTGCGTAAGATGGGGAGCGCAGTAGTACAGCAGTTAATGTTGTCACCTCACAGCAAGAGGTTCTCTGGTTCAATTCTTGGCAGGGGTGCCTTCTGTGTGGAGTCTGCATGCCCTCCCTGAGTTTGTGCGGGTTTCCTCCCACATTCCAAAGACATGCGTCTGGAGCTTTTTTACCCAGGCCCCAGCTGAAAATAGTCTCTGTCCAAGTTGGATTTTTCCCAGTCAACAAATGTTAAATAAATAAATAAATAAAATATGCATTCTTTCATGCCTCACCCTTTTCACTTAGAGATTCTTGGTTCATGCATCCCTTTCACATGTGAGGATCTGTGATCTTACTTAACATATAAGGGAATCTATGTTCTGTCTCCTTACATGGGTGATTTATGTGGCTTACTGTCACTTAGCTTAGGTTTTGATTGCTTGCATCCAGTCTTGAGATGGCAGTTGATTGTTTGCAGTTGCTTGCTTCACCTAGCATCAATATTCTTGTGCGTGTGCTGCATTCTTTCTTCTGTCAGCTTGCAGGCTTCTGTAAAAAATGATAATGGCCTTTCTTCCATGCCACTTATCACTCTTTCTCAGTAGTGGAATCAAGTGACAATAATAAAGTATGGGGTAGGGGTGAAGCTGTCTGTGTGGGGGGCAAAGTGGAGGTTATCCCACTTACAAAAAATATTCAGTTATTTTTCATTGTGAGTCATTCGTTAATGACTGTATTAACATGAGTTCTTGTAATTTGAGTGCTAGAATACTTGCACTGTCAGTTGTGAGGTAACTTTGCTAATATATTAGATAAGCTCAGTAACTTTAAGGAATCACAGTGGAACTAAACTGTAATCACCGCATATACAGAGGCTTTGTATCTGAAGTCCCCAGACAGATAAATGATGTGCTCCCATTCCTCATTCATACAAAGATTTATGCCTCCCACATTGCTCACATATGGGATCTGTGCATCTCATAATGTCACAGTCATGGAGACCTGTGCCCTTCTTCACTCTGAGTTGTGTAGAACTGTGGTTCTATTACCTTTTCCACATGTCATAGGTTCATAGGTTCATAGGTGTGTACTAGGCTAATGGCCATGGGGCCTTTACAAGCCTAGCCCATAGGATTACCCTGGCATTGTGCCACCTGACCTTAGTTCCCAGTCTCGAGTAAAGTCACTGGAGGGATCCCTGGGGTGAATTTTCTATTTCCCATCCATTCATCAAAATTTCTCTTGAAGAGGGCCAGTGAGGTGTTCTGCTCAACATGTATGGGAAGTCTATTCCATAGCATGGGCAGTCTCTGGTATATGAACCTGTCCCTCCAGCATGTTCTGTTGATTGTGGTAATGAAGTTGAGGTCTCTGGAGCATGTGGTGTAGAGGGATTGGGATTTCTTTAGATACAGCATTTCTAGCAGAGCTGGGTCAGACATGGCTTTGTAAGTCAAGCAGAAATCGCCTCTAAGTAGGCGATATGAGACAGAGAATAATTGGAGTTGTTTTTGTCTGTCCATATAGGACAAATGTTTAAAGCCTAGGATCTTCTTTGTGAGGTACTTTTGCGGCCTCTCCAGTTGCTGCAGGAGTCTAGTGAGGTACATGCCAAATGGGGCATTGTACTCAATGACAGGCCTAATGAGGGAAGAATAGAGGGAGACAATGACCTCTTTCTTCCTGGATGCAAAACCCTTAGTAATGAGATGTGCCACACAGAAGGACTTTCTGACCACAGTGGCATAAAAGAGAGGTTGCTGTCAACCTGTGTTCCCAGATCTCTTATAACGCCTTCTGTGTTCAGTGGACTACCATCGATGTGATAATTCATGGGAACTGTGTTTTTCCCCAAAGGGGATGACAACACATTTTTTGGCATTGAGCTTAAGGCACTGGTTCTAACACCAGTCATTGGTCTCAGTGAGGCCTTTCTGTAGGATGTCAACATCACTCTGGGAGTTAGTAATAGCTCCCAACTTGCAATCATCTGCAAACTTTGTCATCCAGAGTTCCTTCATGTTGGCCTGCACTAGAGAGAAGTAGATACCAAACATGATCTGTGTAACCTACACCTCAGATATCTATGAGGATCTGTGTCTCTGTTTCCCCTTATGCATGTGGGCATCTATACAATCTCTTTTCTCTCACATGTCAAGATGTGTGGATCTGTGTCCTGTCTACCTTTCTTGCATATGGTGACCTATAACCTGTCTGCTCCTTTGTATATTAAGATCTGCAACCTCTGCATTCATTTCACATCTGGGGATTGCTCTTTAATCTGCTCCTTTCACATGTAAAGATATGTGATCTCTCTACACTTATTATGTATTAAGATCTGTGACCTCTCTGCTCCTTTCACATAGTCTTGCAACCTTTCCATTCAACTCACATACGGAGATCTCTGTCCACATTGCTCATCTCACATGTGAAGATAAATAATAACAGATAATATTTTGCCACAAAAACACAGGTCAATAAGGGAAAGGAAGGGAATAAATCAAATGCAATCATGGAAGTATATGTGAAAGAGCTGTATACTGACACTGCATTACTGTGTTCCTCTATCAGTATACATCTTGCTAAAGCTACTTTGTGCTTACATTCATATACTTTCTTACCATCACTCTACTCTTATATTTCTCCATATTCTCTTGTTCCGACTTACTGTGGTCCTTCTTACATCTCTTTTTTATATAATAAGTACTAACTTTACAGACTCAATATAATTTGACAGTTTAGTAGAGGTTTTTTTTCTTTTTTTCATTTCAAATCCTGCAGTCACTATATCTGACTTCGATACCGCAGGAGCTCTGCCACAAGGCCCTACACCTACAAGTTTACTGAGAATTTTGTCATTGTTTAATATAAGCATATTTATCATGAAGAACCTTGCTGCATATTTAATCAGTTAAACACGTGCCTGCTCTGTGTTTAAAAGTCTTTGTGAAATATTATGTGCACTCTAAGGACCTCTTACTAAGTTGGCCACTGTTTCTTTTTGCTTGGCCAGTAGACTATACGGGTCTATATTAGAAAGTCAAAGTTTGAAAAGAGCGAATGCTCTTAAATTGACACAAAATATGTGAAATCACAGAAAGTCGAACGTACGGAACAGTGATTTTTTTTCCCCCAGGGAAAAAAATTGCTGCTCAAAAAAAAAAAAAAAAAAAAAAAAAAAAAACCCCAAATCCAAACACAAAATAAAGAGGGGGGTTTCGCCCTCCAAACCCCTAAATATGAGCAAGTACATTTTCATTCCTTATACCTCCATACTCTCCTTCTTCAGTTACTCCTTACTGCTATTTAATTCTGTTCCCTGACTTTCTCTCTAAATATACCATAAGCCTGCTTTCCCTCACTTGATATTGCAATTCCTATTTCTATTAGGCTAACTTACCTTTAATTTCTTTACAAACTGTCTAAAATTTCTCTACATAATAAATGATTGTTATATACCTTGTATAGTTTCTTAACCAATGTTTTTATATTATGTTTAATTTGTTATAATTATTTAAACTGCAGATGTTTTTGTTTTATTTTTGAAGATTGTAAAATTATTGTTCTTAAAATGTTTTTTTAATAATTTGGAGCTTTTCTCCCCTGGACTCCACTGAAAATGGGCTTTTACCCAGTTGGACTTTCCAGGTAATCAAATGCCAATAAATAAATAAACATTGAATACAGAAATTAATAAAGCAGTTGAGATAAGAAGCATCACTGTTAGAAGAGTACAGAGGATGGAAGAGATCAACAAAAAAAATCTGAGAAAGATAGATGTGATAAAAGCAATGAACAATATCAGAACAGACCTGGATCTATCTTATGCTATTGCAAATAATAAACTAAAGATAGGCAAAAACACGTAGAAGATATGTAGACAAATATAAATAAAAAGTAAAAAATAAGCAATTCATTGATGATCCAAAAAAGTTTAGGACAGAACTGGGAAACAAAACAAAAGGAATAGAAAGACCACCAAAAAAAGAAGAAATATACATATTTGGAGAAATATCCATGAAGACCCTGTGGAACATACAAAGATGCTGAATGGAAAAAAAAGTAAAAGAAAGAAAAGTTCAAATGTACAGGATATGAAATGGGATGAAGTAATGGTCGTGGTTACACTTTGGCTCCCAGAAATAAACAAAATATGAGGACTTCTCATCTTCTTTTTGTGGATGATTTAAAACTGTATAGTTCATCAGATGAGGAACTGAAAGCACAACTGCAAGTGGTCAAAATTTTCAAAGATGATAGAACATCATTTGGTCTTGATAAACGTGAAAAGCAACCTTTAAAGAAGGAAAGCCACTGCATGAAGAAAATAGTCTGGGACAGGAATGTGGTATAAAGGAACTTGAGCAGGAGGGAGTGTTTAAATATTTGGGAACTGATGAAATATCAACAATAAAACGAACAAATGTGAACAAAACTTAGTAAGGAATACTTTAGAAGACTAAAATGAATATAGGAAACTGCCCTGACATCTAGGAACAAAGTCCAAGCTAAAAACCAGTTTGCTCTTTCTGTTCTAATTTATAGTTTTGGGGTGATTGGCTGGCCCTGAAAGATATTGGATCTGTTGGACAGGAAAACAAGGAAATTGTTTCACGCATATCACATGATTTATAATACTCATTGTATACCAAAATTATATATTCCCCATTCTGAGGGAGGTATGGGCCTCTTCAAAATTGATTACATGTATAGATCTGCAATCATAGAACTGCATACGTATCTGCTGACCTCACAAGATCCAAACATAGTGAAAGTTTTAAAACATTAGGAAAACCAGTCTAAGATGACTTCCCTGCTTAGTTTAGCAGAAGCATACCGCTGTTAAATGGGAATGGAAATTAAATCAGAAGTAGACAAAAATCGAGTAGCAACAAAAGAAAGAATATAAGGTGAAGTATCAGATGAAAAGGCAAGAAATGTGGAAAAGGCATACGTATAGTTGCAAGTACAGAAAACTCCTATAACGACCTTGTGTTGATCTGAATCTTATGCAGGAATGGTTTGGAAAAAGTGAATTTAAACCAAAAGACAAAAGGTTAATATTGGCAGCCCAGGGTAGTGGACTACATACACATTGGTTTACGAAGTCCATAGAACATGTTGGGTGTGATACACTAATGACAGAGGGCCTGTATACTGAAAAGCATAATAATGTGGCAAGACTCTTACATTGGAGATTTTGCAAACATTAAAATCTTGGAGTAGCTGAAAACACTGGAAACATGAGCCACAAAGCATTACAGGCAATGATGAAGTTTATATCACATGGGATCACCCGCTACCAAAGTTAAAAAAAATAGATGTGAGAAAACCAGGTGAAGCAGTCCATGAAAAGGACAAAAGTAGCATTGATCATCTGCTACTCCCACTGATTACAGTGGCTTATGTACAGAGAGACACAAAGTTATAAAATACCAGGATTTGCAGGCAGAAACGAGGACAACGTGGAAGAAGGATATCCAGGCAGTTCCAATAGTAGTAAGAGCGATGGGTCTAATTAAAAAGAATTTACAATTGTATACATGTAACTCTGTATGAATTGCAGGAGGAGTCAATTCTGGGTACATTGCGAGTGCTAAGAAGAGCACTTTTGGCCAACATCAAAAATTGAAACAATATTAATTTCATGAACTTTAATCATACTTTGATGTAGGAATGGGGTCCATTCTCAACATCATATTACAAACCCAAAGTCTTGGAGAAATTGTAACGAAAAGAACTGTGTATTGGAATCAGTGAGTTCATCATTTTTTTTATGCAGGAATGTCTGTGCTCTCTCTGCCTTTCTCTCATATAGAGATCTGTTTCTTGTCTGCTTCTCTCCCACATGAGAATGTGCCCTTTCTTCTCTTCTCACATCTATGGACCTGTGCCCTCTCAGCTCCTTTAGCATGGGAGTACCTCTGCCCTTTTTGCCACTGTAGCATATGAGGACCTGTGCCTTCTGTGCTCCTCTAACTCGTGAGGAGCCATATCTTCTCTACCCGTTCTTCTCCAATTACATAGGAGGATCTCTGCCCCTAATACATAGATAAATCTATGCTCTCGTTCCTTATACAGTTGAAGATCTGTGCCATTTGCACTCTCTAGCTGTATGTGCTACTATCTCAGAACCACAGCATACTAACAGAACCTCATGTGCAGACTAAGCCTATCTCTAAGCCACAGCTCTACTTTATTGATCATTTTATATTTTGTCCAGGAATGTGCTGTCCACTTTGGTATCACTTTTTTAGTTACTCTTTCTCATCCTACCCTCAACGATATGTGCAGGACATTCTTTTATCCTGTTGATATGCAATTTCTAGTAAATATATACCTTTCTGGTTGCTATTCTCTATATACTCTATCTCATGTTATCATGGTATCATAGTAGAATACTGGGCTATTGACTCAAGGGGCCTTTTTAAGCCTAGCTATTCTTCCCAGTAAAATTTGCTAGCTTTTGGTTCTAAAGTATTTTGTGGGGGTATATATACTTGGGCATAGGTAGTTGAGTATTTACCAGCTTTCTCGATCTAACAGAGACATATGTGTCAGACCAGGGGTATATTTACAATTCCCCATCCACTGTTCCAGGTTTCACTTGAATAAGTGCAGGGATGAACTCTGCTTCACATGGATTGGAAGCCTGATCCAGAGAAGGGGGAACCTCTGAGATACATACCTGTACTCCTAACATGTCCTGTTTACGTTGCAGGCAATGTTTAAGTCCCTGGATTAGGTGTTCCTGGTGCTATATGTTTTACAGATGTGCACCAGGTCCCTTACTGCTGGATAATAGGTTGCCTTTCAGCAGCCTGTAAGAGACCAACTATAAGGAAAAGACTTTGCGGTGGTCTACACAGGACTTGTTTTTCATGCCATATAATCTTTTTGTGAGGAATATCAGAGGATGCTTCAGTTATTCCATATGCCCGGCTAGGTGCATACTAAATGACACATTATACTCAATGACTGGTCTTATGAGAGCAGAGTACAACAGAATGACAACATATTTGGATCTAGATGCCATTCCCCTGCTTATAGGTTGTGCAAAGTTGAATGATGTACTCATAAAATAGACACATGATGGTCTACATGGATTCCCAAATCCCTGACTACAGTCTACTTTTAAGAGTATATCATTAATGTAGTAATTTACTGGGGCTGCTGTCTTTTCAAAAGATACTATGATGTACTTTTTGACATTTTAGGCTATGACTTTAGTATGAGTTATTACCTTGTGCCAGGCCTTTTTGGAGCTCTAAACCATCTCAGTAATCGTACAAATGTCTACATTCTTCAGCTTGAGGAGAGCTTGTGAGGAGTAGAGTTTCTTGTTTCAACTCCTGGCATTGAGCATTGACACCTTCAGACTTTATTGGGCTGATTTTGTTATGTCAGAAGGTTTAACAGTTTGGCAAAGCCTAAAAAGGCACTATGGGAGCCCATAACATTTTAGCCAATATTTGAAAACTGGGAAGGGGATAGGTGTAGACCATTCCTGGCAAAGCAGTGTAGTTTACCAACCATATCTTCAGGGGTAGTTTTATATGGAAAATTTCAATTATGTGTGCCTGCGTATATACAGGGCATGCTAACTATGGCTGCTTGATGAGCAGCATTGCTCAAGCACAGCAAATTAATAGTGGCAGAGAAAACTGACCAAACTAAGCAAATATCCCTCTGATAAATCAAGCAGTAACACTTAAAGCCTTCCTGTATGATCCCTTCTAAGACACACCAGACTACCTTCTACTCCCACTAGAAAAGCAGTCCCAGGTCTCCTTAAAGTAAAACCATGCCACAGTTAGTCCAACATGAATTCAAACAGGACAGTCAAACAAACCAGCAGAGACTCACACTTTTAAAATGACTACAATGCAGAGAAACCAGTGGAAGGTCGGTGAAAAGCAGGGCTCTTTACAGTGATAAAGGGCAAAAAATGCAATACATATTCTGAAAGTACAGCAGCAGTACTTTTAAATATCTTAGAAAAGTGCAAAAAATCTATTTAAAGTACTTATCTGTGTTAAGACTGAGCTGGATACATGTCAAGTGTTTGTGAGTTGTATAGAAATCTCTGTTTTGTAAACTATTTATCTGGAACTACCTGCTTTACTTTAGGCTATGTATTTCAGCAAAGCTCTCAATACTGTTCTATTTTTGGTGGCATTGCCTCCTTACATGTATCTGTATTTTCATATCTCTTCTTCTGGCATTTCATGTTAACCTTCATTGATCATCTGACTTTAAGTACACTGTTTCTGTTTATACTTTTTTTTTTGTATTTCTGACTGTCCTTTGCAGACC
Source organism: Protopterus annectens (assembly GCF_019279795.1). Taxonomy (NCBI): domain Eukaryota; kingdom Metazoa; phylum Chordata; order Ceratodontiformes; family Protopteridae; genus Protopterus; species Protopterus annectens. The sequence goes on along the minus strand of NC_056733.1, from coordinate 1,821,115,719 downwards.
ATCAGATATCCTCCCCAGAAACCAAGTTGGCACATTTGTTCTTCTTCAGCCATCAATGGTGTGGGTCAGCTGTTTGGGGACAGCCTGTCGTATTGTCGGTGGTGGCTATTAAGCCCTACTCCCTATGCTGATTTCATGCTGAGTCTTTTGCTGTGACCTTTGAGGCAAAAATCTCATCTCCATGATGACATGCCTATTGTAACCCCCCCCCCCCACAGAGGTGTGCAGCTTGTATCATAAAAATCTTCACCAAAAGAAAGAGAGGTGATTGGCCACTGCTCCTTCACTCCTGTCCATCCCTCAATGACTCCTTCAGTACCAAGGTCACTAACTGAACCCCATTACCTGTACCATAGTCAGGACTTCATCTGTCTATGCCATGGAGCTGTCGTCTTTATATTTCATTGTTAGTATCTCATCCTAATTGTACAGCTTTCTTGACTGCTTTATCTAAGTGCCTTTATGTGTGTCTCTTTGCATTGAATCTAAACTGCTATAAGATTATCATAACTCCAACCTTTGAGAAGTTCTTATCTTTTCAACTCCACCTTGTACATTAACTCTGTTGAAGATTATTGTATCTGCAAAAAGGCACACACTTCCTTCCAGTCCAGTAGGAACATAGCCAAACTTAAACATGTGCCTTGTTCTGTTTGTGTTACCAGTTGGGCACTCATTCCAAAACTCATTTTAAATACATTCCTTTTTTGTGTGCGAACATTGGGTCTGAACCCACACCTTAATGAAGTTCCTTTCATTAATCTACCCCATTTACACAAGATATTTCATTTGCCTGGTCAATTTGATTGTGATAGCATTGGGTAATATCCTGAAGTAAGCCACAAGGAAATTTAGTTAAAGGATATACACACATTTGTATGGAATCAGAATGCAAAACTTGCACTTTGTTACATAAGATGAGAAATTCACTATGTTCTTATTTGTTTTGAAGACATCTTTGTTGGAGAGGAAAACACTGAACTGTTTTAAGTAAGATCACTGAAGTTTACATTTATGGTCCTGTGGTGTCCCTCCTCTGGGCCATTAAGCAAGGAGCTTCAATCATCATCACTGACACTGGTGAGGGATGTTCACTTGGAGCAAAGATAGATACATACAGTATTTCCAGATGCAGATCTCTGCACCAAGCACAATTTCCCTTAAGAGGACAGAGGGAACAAACTCCATCATGGGGCTGAGTTTCCCTCTGTCTCTCTCTCTCTCTCTCTCTCTCTCTCCAGGCACCAAATAAGACTCCACACTGACATAGCTGTAGATTTGAGTCTCGCTCAAGTGTACCAAGTCAAGTCCTCCACTACCCTCTTTGTGAAATCAGTGGTCTGTGTCCCTGCTCCGAGTAGCTGACGCACATACTCTTTGAGATTTGATTTACACACACACACACACACACACACACACACACACACACACACACACACACACACACACACACACACACACACACACACACTCACATCTGGGAAAGGCTGGCACAAATTTACCAGCTATGCTCCCTCCACCCAGACTATAAGGTAGATACTGCCACCAGAACACTCCAAAGCCAGCTCCTCTAAGGCTCTTACCAGGGTATCCAACTATATAAATATAAGTACTCTCAAAGGTTAAAATATTCTCTAAAAGACCAGCCACAATGAAAAGTTTAAATATATTTAATAATAAATAATACAAGAACTTGAAAATATTAAATATCTATTTACAATAAACACCAGAGTTTCAATCACAAGAGATATTAAAAATAACATAGATGGATAGATTCACACAGATAAAGAAAAACAGTACTTAACTAATCTCACTATATGACTGATCTAAAGAATTACTTTTCCCTGGTTACTCACTAAAGCATGGCAAGATGGTGAGGGTGAGTGGTGAACTTTTTTGTCAGGTTTCACAAACAGACTGTTCTGAGACTTCTGTCTTCTCTAGTACTAAAACATCATTTCAGTGCTGGATTACAGAATGACATCCCATACATTTGGTCATATGACTTCTAGTTCCCACACTGCCAGCTTTACTAGGAACTGAGCCACAATCTTGCACATATGTGTTATCATACACTCAAAGAGCTTTGATAAGATGTGTTATAGCATCTGGAAGCTATTAAATCATTTCAAAAACTTCAACCCTTCCAGGGTAGCAATTAGTTCACCCCAAAGGACATTACAGTAGGATTCCTAGTCCTGGTTTTCACAAAAAATTGTCTCTGGCTGCAATCAGAACTGTAAGATACAATCTTTATGGCCTAAAATAGGTAATTTAATTTCATACTATTTTTCAAAGTTAGCTGTACTGAGATTAACCTATTCTCTTCCAGTATCCTCTATTACAATATATATACAGGTGTATTTCTTTTCTGTCTGGCAGGACCCACTGTTGGTACATTTTTAACACAAGCACCTGTACAAATCAGTTTGATATACAAATGACATATAATTCTTTACAAAACTCCAGCTAGCTATGTTGGCATGTGTTACACATCCACTGTCCTACTTCTACTGGCATAGCTGGCAATACTTCAGATCATCACAGGTCCTACCTTTGTTTTTGTTTGATTAGCATTTTATGGTTAGGGATAATTAGAATCAACTCTGCATTGGAGCACTGGTTAACCTGTTGAATATTATTTAGATTTCTTTAAACACTGCAAGTAATGGTGTTAAGTTACAGGTGTTAGCTGCAGAAGGATTTTTTCTTGTCAAATATTCAGTGACTGTGTGTGAGTGCGCTCATGTGTGTGAATCACAAAAGGGTTTGCATCCAGATCAAAAGAGGTCATTGTGCCCCTCTACTCATCACTCATCACACCCATCATAGAGTACAATGCCCCATTTGGGATGCACCTTACAAGACACCTACAACAGCTGGAAAGACCACAGAAGTACATCACCAAGAGGATCACTGGCCTCAAACAGATGCCCTATGCAGCTCGACTGAAGAAACTCCAGCTGTACTCAGTTGCATACCGCCTACTCAGAGGTGATCTTTGTCTGACATACAAGGCCATGTCCAACCCAGAATTGATGGACATGCTCCACCTAAAGAAACCCATACCCCCTCGAGCAGCACGCTCTAGGGATCTAAACCTCACCACAACAATAAATAGGATGTGCTGGAGGGATAGATTCCTGTCCCAGAGACTTCCCATGCTTTGGAACAAGATTTCAATCTACTTTAGGCAGAGCTCCTCACTAACACTCTTCAAGAGAAACCCTGATGAGTGGATGGGAAACAGAAAGTTTACCCTGGGGATCAATTCACTGGGTCTGCTGGACAGAGGCACAGGGAACTAATCTAAGCGGGTGGTGAAGGCCAACACATTCTGGCTAGGCTTATAAATGCCTTCAGGCAGATAGCCTAGTACCTACCTATGAACCTTTAAAAACACTACTTTAGAGTCTAATCAAAGCCCATTTTGCATTACATTAGGAATTCCCAATAATATTCTAGCATGTCCAAAGGTCAGTTATCAATCTCCTCTCCGGTCCAGCTGGTGAATCTGGGAATCTTGAGGCAATGTTATAACTGCCTCATGTACACAGACAACCCTCTCCTCCTCCCACATAACACAAATACTTGCGAGAGATGCAGCTATTTAGCCAAACTGGAGGCTGAGCTCTCTCAACTCAGGACTGGCAAGACCAGACAGGAGGAGAAGGCAACTACACACACCACAAAACCAGCCTCACATAATGCTACCACACACTGAATCAAACACATAAACACACAAAGACATACTCGGAGGCTCTGAGTAAAAATTTACCTAAACAGCAGAGGCCTCCAAAGCAGACACCCAAACAACTGCTACCCCAAGACACCCCACAAGCAACACATAAACCACAAAAGCAGTGTGCAAAGCAGTCACAGCCCTTAAGGCCAAATACAACACCAAACATACTTGTCATAGGTGACTCCATAGTCAGACATACTGACGTCCCACTCACCAGGCTGAACAAGGAGAGGGTCACAGTAAGCTGCCTATCGGGCGCTAGAATCCACCACATAACACAAGCACTCTGGTCACTCCACGGCAAGTATAAATATGACACAGTCATTGTCCATGCTGGTGTGAGCGACCTGAGACGTACCTCCCTGGACTACATGAAAAGAGACATAGAGGAGCTCTCTGATTATGTAGCCCAGGCAGGTATGACCCTGACCCTGAGCAGTATCCTTCCTTCACCAAGAATGATGCCACAATATAGAGACAAGATGATCAGCTTTAACAATTGGCTTAATGTCTGGTGTCATTCAAAGGGGATCCAGTGTCTGTCTGCCTGGGATGACATGCTTGACAAGCCACGCTGCTTCGCAAGGGACGGCTTGCACCTGTCACCCCTGGGATTCCGGATATTGGCTAAGGCTCTTGCCACCCCCATAGTGCCTTTTTAGGCAAGGCTCAAATTCTAAACCTACCACCCTAGAAAACAAAAATGGGAAGAAACTGAGGGTAATGCTGCTCAATGTCAGAAGTCTAAATCTCAAAATGCACGCACTCGAGGCCCTTCTCAGTATGGAGAACATCGATGTCTGTGCTGTAACTGAAACCTGGTTCAAGGCTCCTGAGAGCACCCCGGCACTATTAGGTTTTACCTCATATCATGCGTTCGCCCCAAAACCCGGACCACACCACAAAAGGAGGGGTGTATCCATATTCATAAAGGATACCCACACCTCCAGGTTGGTGGCAACGCACGAAGCTTCGGAAACCATCCAGGTGCAATAACCATAGGCAAAACTGCTCTACAAATTGTAGCATGCTACAGGCCACCCTCTCAAACTCAGGAACCCCACACAGCCTTCCTGAAGACACTGGAGGGTATAAATGTATCTCCAAACACCATCATATTGGGTGACTTCAACTACCCGAATATAGACTGGGAACATTACTCAAGCACTAACTTTCTAGCCCAACGGTTCCTGGAGTTCATAAATTCAAATGCCATGGAACAGCTAGTCACTGTTCCCACGAGAGGAGAAAATATACTAGATCTCATTATCACAAACATGGGGACAAAATGCTCCACACGGAAGTATATCCCTCATTGGTGAGATCTGATCATAAACTAATCTCACTGGAAATCCACATCCCGCCCCCACCCCAAACAAAAAAGACCACAGTGAAGAACTTCTCTAAAGCAAACTTCACACTACTCAAGACTGGTGTGGTATCCTTCAAGGCCCCTGAGCCAGTGGAAACCACAACCCAAGCTGCGGAAGCCCTTACAAATGCCTTCTATGAACACCTCCAGGACTGCATGGATCAGGCAATCTCAAATAAAACCAAGACTCTTTCCACAAAGGGCAAACGTCCAGTCTGGTGGACCCCAGCCATTAACAAACTTTACAATAAGAGGAGAAAGCTATTACATGATAGAACAAAATCCATAAAAGGGAAGTCACCCTGATCATTATTAGTAAAAAAATACAAGCACTCATAAAATCAACTAAGGCCAATTTTGAGAGAAAAATTGCCATGGATTCAAAGGACAATCATCAGGCCTTTTTCAGCTGTGTTAGGAACCTGGGTGGAAACTCCCAGATATGCTCAGAATTAGTCCAAAATGATACAAAAATCACTGAACCCACAGACATTGCCAACATACTGGCAGACAGGTTCAGTGCAAACTTCACCCCCCTCCCCTAAAGGAGAGATAACTATCCCAGCAGAGTGTAGCCTCCCAGACATCTCAAATGCGCAGGTGAAAGCTGCTCTCTCTAAAGCTAAAAACACAGCATCAATGGGACCGGATGGTGTCCCCGGCTGTGTGCTACATGAGCTAAATGAGGAATTAAACCCGCACATAAGGCAGCTGTTTAATCTCAGCCTTACCACAGGATACGTGCCCAAGGAGTAGCGTACGGCAACTGTGGTCCCACTCCACAAAGGCGGTGCCTCTACGGACCCTGGTAATTACCGCCCCATAAGCTTAACAAGTCTAGTCTGCAAAGCTATGGAGAGGATCATAATGGAGCTCATAAACAAAGATATAGGGGACTTGCAGACATTGGACCCGACCCAGTTTGGCTTCGTCAAGGGCAGATCATGCCTTTTGAACTTGGTCGACTTCTTCAAAACAGTCACCAAGGCCATTGATGAGGGAAAGGAAGTCCATACAGCCTACCTTGACCTTGCAAAGGCCTTTGACACAATACCCCACTCGGGTATTGTAGAAAAACTTACCAGCTTAAATGTAAACCCATATGTCACAAGATGGGTTGCAAACTGGCTTAAGGACAGAACCCACAGGGTTAGAGTTGCTGGCGCTATGTCAGACTCCAAGCCGGTCACAAGCGGTGTACCACAGGGCTCGGTCCTTGGCCCCCTATTGTTCGGCATCTACTTTTCAGAAGTACAGGCCAACATGGGAGGACTTTGGCTGACAAAGTTTGCAGACGACTGCAAACTTGGCGCCATAGTGGAAAGTGCATCGGACACGGATATCCTTCAGAAGGGACTCACGGAAACAGATAGCTGGTGCCAGAGCCATGGCCTGAAGTTAAACGCCAAAAAATGTATAGTCATACCCTTCGGGAAAAACAAGGTAACCCCAAGCTACCATATAGGTGGCAATCCACTAAGCACAGAAGAGGTTATCAGGGACCTGGGGACCCAGGTTGACAGTGGCCTTTCTTTTGACACTCACATTGCTAAAGTGGTTAGAAAGACCTTCTACATTGCCCACCTGATCATGAAGGGATTCACATCCAGATCTAGTGAGGTCATTGTTCCCCTGTACTCTTCACTTATCAGACCAATGATCGAGTACAATGCCCCATTCGGGATGTATCGCACCCGACATCTGCAGCAATTGGAGAGACCCCAAAAGTTCCTCACCAAAAGGATAAAGGGACTCCAAAATCTGTCATATGCTGCCAGATTGAAGAAACTCCAGCTCTATTCAGTTGCATATGTCTGCTCAGAGGTGACATGTGCCTGACATACAAGGCCATGTCCAACCCGGAATTAATGGACATGCTCCACCTCAAAAAATCCAAATCCACCAAAACCACTAGAGCAAGTGACTTAAACCTTAGCACGGATATAAATAGGATGTGCTGGAGGGATAGATTTATCACTCAGAGACTCCCTATGCTGTGGAATAAAATCCCGGTCCATGTGAGGCAGAGCACCTCGCTGGCTCTGTTCAAGAGAAATCTTGACCTGTGGATGGGAGATCGTAGGTTTATCCCGGGAATCATCTCTGTGTCACTGCTGGACAGAGGCACAACAAACTAATGGGCACAGTATTTTTTCATATAAGGGGTGGCGTAAGCCACAAAAATTTGGGCTAGGCTTATAAATGCCTTAGGGCAGATAGCCTAGTATAAACCTATGAACCTATGAACCTATTAGACACCTGCATGTTTACAGAGAATATTGCTGACATTACAGAAGTATATGCTTCAAATGCAATACAAGCCAAGAAAGCTTGAACACATTGCAAATGCACTTTGCGTAGCATATCTCAAAAGAGTGAAAGAAGCTCTAGTAAATGAAGACTTAAAATTCCAGATGGTAACATTTCTGCAATTAATTGTTAAGAAGCTTCAAGAGCTGAAAGCTACTATGAGAAATTACTTAGAATTGCAACTTCAGTATGATATCATCATGACAGGATGGCTGGATGGAGTTACACAAGTGTATCATTTGCTCTAGTTATACTTTCCTTTCAGTGATGAATGGTCATAAATCCAAGGACTGATACTAAATGATGATCAGGTGAATATTCCTACTTAGTTATGTAATCAGAGGTTATTGTAGTTTCTTGAATTTTATCTTATGTTGAAAATGCAAGGGAAGAGCATGTGGCATAATATATTTGCCTAGCATGTCTAAGATTTAGGAATTAAAACCAAAAAGAGGAGTTACTTCCACATGAAATTTCTTTACTGCCATAATTCATGAAATGCGTTGATTTGCACCATTGTAAAAATCTGGTCTTGTGTGTCAAAATGTCCTGAAGATATTTAGTTAAAGGGCACTATAGCATTACTGTACTGAAATCCTTTTCCACCAAGGTATATCTGAACAAATAGTGCCCAACATAAGTCCAGTAATTGCATGACAAAAATTTCAGTCTTTTGCCTAGGCATGGTAATTTGCACACATAACTTCTTATTCCAGTTGTACACAACTGAATGGCCAGGTAAAACAATTCAAAGAATGAAAAGCAATGTGATTATCTAACCAAACTGGTTATTTGACTGTGATAAAATACAAAAATCCAATGCAACAGTCTATGCAACATTTTCCAGTACAACTAATTGGAAAAAGGTCCAAGCTTCCTCCATCTTTTTTTCTTTGTTGGTACTGGAAAGTAGAAAACTGCTGAGAAAACAGTTTAAACAAGCACAGTTTTATGACAAAACAGGTATTTTTTTTTCGAGGAAAGAGAGAGAGAGAGAGACAGCGAGTGAGAATGGGTTTGCATCAAAATTTGGTACGTGAATTGTATTTACAAGGTACTGCTGTTGCTCATCACATTCAACCAACTTATTATATTGTCTCATAAGATGATATGCAGTTCTACAGAGCAAATTGCAGGCAGTTGTCAAATGTGCCAGAAATAGTTCCAGATAACTTTCAGCAAAGACCCAGAACTTGCCTAGAGATCATAGTGGAGTCCACCAGAAGTAATGACTTCTACCTGCCCTGAAATCAACTGAAACTCTAGTGGATTTACTTGAATCTGTAGATTTTGAAGCCACAAGTCTGAATGGTAATAGTCAAAATTAGAGCAATTCAGCTTTGCCTAATGACTGGAATTATTCTACCTATTAGGCAGAGTAGTAACAAAATGGGTAATCAAGACTGCTAATAGTTTGTAACATGGTTTATTGCAGTAGTATTTAATTCAATGCAAGGCTTATGACTCATTTACCTAGAGTGTATTTACTTATATTTTATATAATTGTGTAAGTGTAAAGTTAACAAGCTGAACATTCTTAACTTGGGGGGTGTCACGTATTAGGTATATGAGTATTGTCTTTGACTCACTGTAAGTCTGGAATGGGAGTTACAACTTCAGTTTGGAGTAAAAAGCTTGAAGTAGAAGTGTCTATTTGTGTCTTGTATTAACAGCCTCTGTGCAAGTCTGAACCATTACTTAACCAAGTACAGATCAGACACACTCAGTTAGATATGTAAGATACACACACAAATCCATTTTTGTATGCTTATTATTTGCCACTGTGCATACCTGCACCGCCACTATCATCCATGTGTTTCCTATCACTGTCCTGACAGCCAATTTTGTGGCAAAGATGTTGTTTGGGCAGCTAGATAAGTGTTTATTTTTTTTCCATTTATGACCTAACTCCTCCTTCAGCGGCTGATATGTGGGCTTGTTATGCCTTCCCCTGTGTGATCACAGGTTGGCAGAGCTAAGCACATCACTGATCCCTTGTGCTGCATGCTGTATACCTCTCTCACCAGTAGATATCAACACTGTAGCAGGCCAGACCATCTCCCTCCCCAGGATTGGTAAGCCAACATTGTTTCATAACTTCCATCTTTCAGCATGGTTTCTCAAGTGTATGACCCACTAAGTGATCTCTAGTTATCCTATTCATATTCAGGGATTCATCCCTCTAAAGCATGAAACTGGGGAGTGCAGATAGAGATGCATCTGTAAATGTTGAGGTGCATTAAAACATTATCATATCTTAGCAGAACCAAATATAATAATGGAAGTGTTAACTAAACAGTTATTTTACTAACATAGTAACTGGTAAAATCTTGCATTGGGGATTATTTACTAAATTAATTTCTGAATACATAAAAGAAAATGTATTCCAACACTCATGCTCTTGTCCAACAGAAGCTTCTAGTGCATTCTTGATCTGTTTCACCACAATTACTGACCATCAAACAAAGGGAGATGCTTAATGTCATTGACATATGGAAAAGCTTAGCTGAACTTCTGTGAAATCAAAAATTAAGTATTTGAATTTCATTGCTGACATTGGTGTTCTTATTTCCAGGGAGGTGAAATATATTTTAAACAAAGCATCAATGTATATGATTTTGTCATAAAATGTTTGGCTAAGATCTTTTGGTATATTTTCATTAAATGAATGGGCATTGCAAAGAGATTGTCAGGTTCTGAAGTAGGTAGTTGTGATGAGACTCCAAACCCACCTTAAACACTTTATGTTGTTTCATTTAATTGTTCTTCGTTGATTCCACTCTCAGTTGTAAATAGGGTTGCTTTGTTTCTCAGATTCTGAAAATATGAATGGTATAACTATGTATACACTTGCAATGACATTTGCATGCTTATTGTAAACATGTTCAGATCCGGTTTTGAATCTTCAAGACCATTAATTGTCTTATTAATGTGGTGTTACCTCTGTGGCTTAGAGAGAAGAATTGCTGACTATGACCCAAATTACCCAGGTTCAAGCAGTAACTTGGACACTGGAGGAGCCTGCCAGGGTGATGGGAATAAAGCAGCCACTGCCTGCTCATCCCTCCTCCTAGGAAGGGATCCCAGGAAAAGGGAGATAGTGTAGTTTGCCATGGCACACTAGAAGTTATAGAGGTATACCACTTGACAGATTCATAGATTCATAGGAGATTACTATACTAATGGCTTAAGGTCCCCACAAGACTAGTCAGTATAACCCAATTTTACCCAATATATGGCCCTTAGGGGCAAGAGGATGGCATGGATTTGTGGCTGTGCATTAAGTTTCTTACAGACAGCTGCTGTCCATAAGGGACATAGGCACTACCCAATGTGTGATTTTGTGATTCCCCATCCATTGATCCAAATTGCATTTGAAGTGGGACAGGGAAGGAAGTCTACTTAATGTGAATAGGAAGCCTGTTACAAAGAAGAGGCAATCTCGGAGACATATTTATCTCTCCAGCATGTTTTGTTTGAGTCACTGACTAAGTTTAGATCCCTAAATCAGGTGATCCTCATGTTGTTTGACTTGTGAATTTGTAGCAGCTCCATCAGGGCTAGATTTGTGAGTGACTTGTAGGTCAGGCATAGTCACCCCTTAACAGTTGGTAGAAGACAGAGTAAAGGGACAAGGCTTTTAGTCTATCCTCATAGCTCATGTTGTTTACACCCTGTATTTTCTTTGTGAGGAACCTCTGAGGTCATTCCAGCCTATGTAAGTTCCAAGTCAAGTACATGTCACATGATGCACTGTACTTGATTATTGGTCTAATGAGGGCTGAGTACAGCAGGACTATAATTTCCTTGGATCTGGATGCCAAACCTTGACTTATAAGTTGTGCCACATAAAGGATTTTCTCACCATTGTGGATACATGCTGCTCAAAGTTCTGGCTACTATCTATCTGTGTACTTAGATCTCTCACCTCTGAGTCTACTCTAAGGAGTGTGCTATTGATGTTGTAATTTGCAGGGGTATTTGACTTCTGAAATGGTATAATAATGTGTTTTTCTGCCTTTAATTTTAAGCCATGTTTCTGGCACTAATCATTTGTCTGATCTAGACCCTCCTGAAGGATGTCTACATTGCTGGGGGATTCAATGATTGGCCCCAGCTTGTAGTCGTCGGCAAACTTTGTCATCCAGAGGCTTTACACATTTGTCTTGACTTCAAAGAATTAAGTTCTGAACAGGAGTGATCCCAGTACTGAGCTGTGTGACACACCACTAGTAATTGGCCTCTTGCTGGATCTGAATTCACCCACTTTAACCACATGTCCTGTCTGTGAGTCTATTGACTAATCATCTGGTGACATAGGGATTTATGCCCAGTTTTGTGAGTTTATTTATAATACCTGAGTGGGGAATTGTGTCAAATGCCTTGACCAGGTCAAGATAGCTGGTATGCACTGTTTTACCCTCATCCATGGATCCATGGCCCTAGTGACTTTTTCCAAAAAAATTCCACCAGATTTAGTGTTCATGACCTGACCTTGTGAATGCCAGATTGGGTTGGGTCCAGTGTTTGGAGGTCTCCTATTTCATTATTTATCAGGTCAATGATTATTCTTTCCATGACCTGACATATAAGCTTAGTCAAATGTATAGGTCTGCAATTTCCCCGGTCAGTAGATGGTCCCCCTTTATGCAGAGGGATGAATGTTGCTGTC
>NC_056733.1:1821051120-1821098620 GCF_019279795.1 Protopterus annectens | reverse complement strand
TCAGGCAGAAATCCCCCCCCCTTCCACTGTTGTGTTCTTAAATACCACTGTCTTTCTAGTTGCCTGCCCCTTATGTTAATTTGACCATATATCTCATTTCCTCTCTGCCTTCACTGGCTTGTGTGAGTAAACACAAAATTATCATTTTGTGAAATCACTCCCCTTCAACTATTTAAATGTATTGGCTATTCTACTGTATTCCATAGTACCAGAATACAAAAGTGATCACACCTTTTCAATCTATCTTGCTGTTTTAAAAATAGTGACTCTCCACTAAAACTTAACTTTTTAGACAGGTAACACTTAAGTTACCTACTTTCACATCTAACTTCTCTAGTGCACACTGTAGTGTTTAGGATAAACCATTTTTTTTTCATCTTACCTTTAAGCATCCCTGTGACTAGCACTTGCTCTAATACCTGCTGGAAAGCACTAGGAAGCCTTAAACTGATACAAGCACTCAACTCTCCTCATTAATAAGGAGAAATTAATAATAGGCACTAAACAGTCTATAATTGCAAAGTACATTGTTAAGGTAAAGGAAAACAGCTCCTGTACTTTTCAAAAAAAAGCACCAAACCAGGCATGTCCAAGGGTCAGCGTCCATTGATTTCTCCTGTCCACCTGGTGAATCTGGGCATACTGGGACAATGCAGCAACTGCCTCATGTATACAGACAACCCTCTCCTCCTACCACCCAACACTACAACCTATAAGAGATGCACTTACATAGCCAAACTGGAAGCAAAGCTCTCTCCACCGAAGATTGTGCTAGACAGTCAAGAGGAGAAGGTTAACACCCACACTACACCTCAAGCAACACATAGCACTTCTAAACTCACACCACCAACATCCACACATAGCAACACTAAATCCACATATGTAGAGGCCTTTAACTGGAACTTGCCCAAGCAACAAGGACCTCCGAAGCTGAAATGCAAACAAACACCAATCACAACCAAAGTGTCACATAGCTCACAACACCAGTTTGGCACCCAGCAACAGCCACTAAGGCAAGACAACGTACATAACACTTTAGTCATAGGTGACTCTATAGTCAGGCACACTGATGTCCCACTCACCAGGCTGAACAAGGAGAAAATTACAGTGAGCTGTCTGTCAGGTGCCAGGATCCACCACATAACTCATGCACTCAAGTCACTCCACAACAAGTACAAATATGACTCTGTCATTGTCCATGTTGGAGTGAATGACTTGAGACGTACCTCTCTGGACTACATGAAAAGAGACATGGAAGAGCTCTCGGATCATGTGGCCCAGGCAGGTATGACCCTAGCCCTGAGTAGCATCCTGCCTTTGCCCAGAATGATACCACAATATAAGGAAAAAATGATTGACTTCAAAAATTGGCTAAGCTTCTGGTGTCATTCAAAGGGGATCCAGTATCTGTCTGCCTGGGACGATATGATCGACAGACCAGGATGCTTTGCCAGAGATGATCTGCACCTGTCGCCCCTGGGATTCAGGTTACTGGCTAAGGCTCTTGCCACCCCTATAGTGCCTTTTTTAGGCAAAGTTCAAAGGACAAAACCACAACCGTAACAGGTACAAGCATGCAAAATCTGAATTTAATGCTACTCAATGCTAGAATTCTAAACCTCAAAATGCACTCTCTCAAGGCACTCCTAAAAATGGAGAACATCGATATCTGTGCAGTAACTGAGACCTGGTTCAAGGCTCCAGGGAGCACCCCTGCAATACCAGGCTACAACTCTTACCACACTTTTCGGCCACCAAACCAGGATCGAAACACTAAAGGTGGAGGAGTGTCCATATTCACCAAGGATATTCACACCACCAGGTTAGTTGCCCAACACAATGCATCTGAAATTCTCCAGGTGCAACTAACACTAGGTAAGACTGCAATCCAAATTGTAACTTGCTACAGATCCCCCACCATGCCCCAAGATTCTCACTACACCTTTCTAAACATACTGGAAAATATTAATATACAACCAAACACCCTAATACTGGGTGATTTCAACTACCCTGCCATTAACTGGGAAAACTACTTGTGTACCAACACCTTTGCCCAACGGTTCTTGGAATTCATAAATTCCAATGCACTGGATCAACTAATCCATAGTCCCACCAGGGGCTCCAATATCCTAGACCTGGTCATTACCAACATGGGAAATCGATGCTCCACACCTATGGTCACCCCCCGTTGGTCTGTTCAGACCGTAAGCTAATCACCCTTAACATCCACATCCCACCCCCAGCCCCCAGTAAGGAAACCTCCATAAAAAACTTCTCCAAAGCCAACTTCATGATACTCAAGTCAGAAGTTACAAACTTCATGACACCCATGCAGATGGCAACTGAAAGTTCGACTGCTGAGTCCTACACTAAGGCACTGTATGAGCACATCCACTCATGCATGAATCGTGCCATCCCAAATACAACCAAGATGCTCTCCTCCAAAAAAATGTAGCCAATCTGGTGATCCCCTGCCATAAACAAACTTTACAACAAAAGGAAGAAACTGTTGCAGAAAAGAGGAAAATCCCAGGATGCAAAAAACTCCCTTACCAGCCTCAGTAAGAAGCTGAGATCCCTCATAAAATCCTCCAAAGCTAGTTACGAAAAAAAAATTGCCAAAGATTCCAAAGACAACCACAAGGCATTCTATAACTATGTCAAGAATCTAAATGGCAATGCTCAGATCTGCTCTAAGCTACAACAGAATGGCATTAAATATACTGATCCCAAGGATATTGCCAATATCCTGGCAGATCGATTCAGTGCCAACTTCACCCACCTGTCACCCCCTAAATGGCTCATCTCAATACCAGAAGAGTGCCAAATTCCGGTAATAACGGCCACACAGGTAAAAGAATGCACTCTCCAAAGCTAAGAATACAGCATCCATGGGACCAGATGACATCCGGGCTGTGTACTACATGAACTACAAAATGAACTGGCACCTCACCTAAGTGTCATGTTTAATCATACCCTCACCTCAGGCTTCGTGCCCACTGAGTGGTGCACAGCTACAGTTATCCCACTCCACAAGGGGAGATCCACCTTGGATCCCGGGAACTACCACCCATCAGTCTGACGAGCCTGATCTGCAAGGCCATGGAACGTATTATCATGAAACTTATAAACAAAGACACAGACAACCTTAAAACACTAGACCCCACTTAGTTTGGGTTCGTGAAGGGCCGATCTTCTCTCTCCTGAACTTGATTGACTTCTTCAAATCAGTCTCCAGAGCCATGGACTAGGGAAAGGCAGTCCACACAGCCTCTCTGGACTTCGCCAAGGCTTTTGACACCATCCCCCACTCTGGAATCATAGATAAACTTACTAAGCTGGGCATTAATCCCTACGTCACTCGATGGGTTGCCAACTGGCTTACTGACAGAACCCACACTGTAAAAGTAGCTGACTCCAAATCCAGCTCCAGACAATTGACAAGTGGAGTACCTCAGGGTTCAGTCCTGGGACCTCTCTTTTTTAGCATCTACTTTTCTGAAGTATAGGACAACACTAAGGAACTCTGGCTAACAAATTTCGCAGATGACTGCAAACTGGGAGCCATTATTGAATCCCCAAATGATGTTGATACTCTACAAAAGGGCCTTACAGAAACAGATGCTTGGTGCCAGAGCCATAGGCTCAAGCTCAATGCCAAGAAATGTATAGTTATCCCCTTTGGGAAAAAACATGTACCCATGAATTACCACATAGGTGGCAGTACACTAAACATCGAAAGTGCGATAAGAGACTTGGGGATACAGGTGGACAGTGGTCTCACCTTCAATAATCATATCTCCACAACAGTCAGGAAATCCTTCTATGTGGAACACCTCATCACTAAGGGCTTTTCATCCAGAAAAAAGGAGGTCATTGTCCCACTGTACTCATCCCTCATTAGACCCATTATAGAATACAGCGCCCCATTTGGTATGTACCTCTCAAGACATCTGCAACAACTGGAAAGGCCGCAGAAATACCTCACTAAAAGAATCACAGGCCTAAAGCAGATGCCCTATGCTGACCTCCTTAAAAAACTCCAGCTATACTCTGTCGCATATCGTCTACTCCGATGCAATCTCTGCTTAACATACAAGACCATGTCAAACCCAGAGCTGGTGGACATGCTACACTTAAAGAAATCCCAATCCCTCACAGCCATACACTCCAGGGATCTAAACTTTGTCATCACAATAAACAAAACATGCTGGAGGGATAGGTTCCTGACCCAGAGACTCCCCAGACTCTGGAATAGACTGCCCATACATGTCAAGCAGATTGCCTCTTTGGCCCTCTTCAAAAGGAACCTTGATGATTGGATGGGAGAAAGGAAATTCACCCTGGGGATCACGTCAGTTGCCCTGCTAGACAGGGGTCCAGGGAAGTAAATAGTATGGGAAGAAATAGCCAGGGAATAGCCAAGGAATTGTTATGGCTAGGCTTGTATAGGCCCTAGGGCCGATAGCCTAGTACCAATTTATGAACCTATGAACCTATGAGAGGTGTGCTCTCTGGCCATTTGTTCTTTTACTTTTCATCCCAATCTAAAAACAGAGTGGTACACAGAAGATGTGTCTTTTGGGATGGGTAGGAATGCAGACACTGTTCCCAGAAAGACTGAATATATTTCCTTACTCATTATTTTTTGTTTAGGCCATCACTATTAAGTCAAAAGTTACTTAAAAAAAAAAAAAAACAAGCAAAAAAAACTAAGATGCACATCAGTGCATCTACAACTTTATGACTTCTGAGCTCCATATTAATTCAGTTACTTCCTTCAGGCTTAAATTACAGTTGATTCTTGGTCAGTTACAGAGTGTTAACAACATGGGGGGGGGGAGTGAAAAGATAATACAAAGTGTGAAAACAAGTAAAAGCAAAGGCAAGGACAAAAGTAAAAAGAAACACCAATTTATTGTAAGTGGTTTCAGTAACTTGACAAAACTTCATCAGAAAATGCAAAAATATTCCAAACAGTATAAGTAGTTTTTTAAAAATGATCATGTGTTACTCTAAACGTCACATGTCACTAAAGGTCATATGATCAAAAAAACCTTGTTGTAAGACATCAAGATAAGAATGTATTAAAATATAATAAAATAAAATAAAATAAAATAAACTGACAAATGCAAACAGGTTGTCAAAACCTCATATTACACAATTCTCTTAGCCCCAACTACTCCTTAGGTAAATTGAAAACTTACATAAGACAGATGTTATCTAATATGTATGTTTAAAATCATGTTGATTTAACCCATATGTAAGAGGTAAGGCATTTGTTTGTGACATTTGTTTATAACAGTTTGTAAATTACTCTAAACTAAACTGAAATTTAATTGCAAATCCTATCTCAATAAGCTCTTTAATTTTAACATATATACGATAGAGCAAACGTCATTCAAACCTGGGTAGCTGTATACGTAAGATCGAAGCTGCCAATACAACTCCTGTTGTTCAAGTCTTAAAGACGTTGGACCCCCCCCCCCCACTTCAGGTTCTACCCGGTCCATGACTCTAAATAAAAAAGAATGCCAAGGGTTGGTCAATGCATGCTTTGTTAATGCATTCTCTGTTCTAGCCTTCCTTATACTATATATGTGTTCATAGAGAAGGTCCTTTAATTTTCGATCAGTCTTTCCTATATAGAAACAAGGGCTAGACTGATATCTAGCTAAGCAGACGACACTGTTGGAGTTGCAATTAAATCTGCCCTTAGTTTCATACTCATAGTCATGTATCATAAAGGAATTCCCAACTTCTATGAATCTACAATAAGGGCAAGCTTCACAGTTATACATGTACTTAGATCTAGGAATGCTATTATTCTTAAGTTCCAAAATACTCTTCAAATTTTGACCTCTCTTAAAAATAACTTTAGGTCTTTGCTCCACACAAGCATGAAAATGGTTATCAGATATAATCAAACACCAGTTTTTGATTATAATTTGTTTTATACTAAGTGCATCTATACTAAAAGGAGTGGTGAACAAGAGGGAACACTGAAAACTAGACTCCCCAATTTTGCTCACCTGTCCTTGTTCACCCTGTTCCAAGGGATAGCTTGGGTCAGGTAAAATTGCTTTAAAGTGGCCTGACATTCTCTTTATTATAACTTCTTGTGCCAATTCATTCAAAAGGTCTAGTGGGTAGCCCTGTTTCAAAAACATACTTGTTAACAGGTCACATTCAGTGAGAAAATCATCATTCTTAGAAACCATTCTCGCTGCCCCTTACTAATTGACCTTTGACTACAGATTTCTTCTGCTTTACTGGATGTGCATTTGAATAGTGCAAAAATGCATTTGAGTATGTCTCCTTTCTGAAAATTCTAGCCTTGTAACCCTTGTTGGCTCTGTCCTTAGCTAGCTCTACATCTAAGTAAGAGATCATTTCCTTTTCAAAAGTAGAAGTAAATATTAAAAAATAGTGACATTAAAATATCAAAGGAGCTCTAAAGCCTGTTCATATTCACCCTTGAATAAGATAAAAATGTCAGCCAAAAATCATTTATAAAACTCTATCCGGCCAGAAAATAAATTGTTGTTAAATACAAACTCCCTCTCCCAGTAGGACATAACCAAATTAGCAAAGCTGGCTCTGCAGGGGGACCCCATTGCAATCCCCTTCTTCTGTAAGAAATACTTCCCTTCAAACAGAAAAAAGTTATTTATCAAAATGATGTCCAACAACTCTTGTATTAAGGATATCTCATGGTTGTTCACATCCCTATTCTTTAATATGGAGCACATCCCCATATATAATATGGAGCACACCCACTCAATTCCTAACTCATGGGGAATGGCTGCATCAGTTGTTACAAAGTTAAAGTCATCTCTGTAGTTCAAATTGTTAATATTCTCCAAATAAAGACAAAGAGTCCCTGCAAATCTGTGGCTCCATCTCAACAAATTAAAAAAAAAATTGTCTACATATTTAGCCAAGGGATATATTATGGAAATCTTGCCATTCACGATAGGTCGTAAAGACGGATTAAATAAATCTTTATGTATTTTCGGAATTCCAAATATTGCAGAAACTTGAGGGGCTGGCATGGAAAAATAATTAAACAACTCGATACTAATCCAGGCTTCTCTGAACAAATCATTAAGATAAATTTTGATTCTCTGGTATGCCCTATTCATCTCATTCAAGGAAACCAACTCATAATTATCAGACTCCAACATATCAAACATACTTTTACTATATTTCTCGGGGTCCATAAAAATAGGTAAAGACAGAGCCAACAAGGGTTACAAGGCTAGAATTTTCAGAAAGGAGACATACTCGAATGCATTTTTGCACTATTCAAGTGCACAACCAATAAAGCAGAAAAAATCTGTAGTCAAAGGTCAATTAGTAAGGGGCAGCGAGAATGGTTTCTAAGAATGATGATTTTCTCACTGAATGTGACCTGTTAATGAGTATGTTTTTGAAACGGGGCTACCCACTAGACCTTTTGAACGAATTGACACAAGAAGTTATAATGAAGAGAATGTCAGGCCACTTTAAAGCGATTTTACATGACCCAAGCTCTCCCTTGGAACAGGGTGAACAAGGACAGGTGAGCAAAATTGGGGAGTCTAGTTTTAAGTGTTCCCTCTTGTTCGCCACTCCTTTTAGTATGGATGCACTTAGTATAAAACAAATTATAATCAAAAACTGGTGTTTGATTACATCTGATAACCATTTTCATGCCTGTGTGGAGCAAAGACCTAAAGTTATTTTTAAGAGAGGTCAAAATGTGAAGAGTATTTTGGAACTTAAGAATAAGAGCATTCCTAGATCTAAGGGCATGTATAAATGTGAAGCTTGCCCTTATTGTAGATTCATAGAAGTTGGGAATTCCTTTATGATACATGACCATGCATATGAAACTAAGGGCAGATTTAATTGTAACTCCAACAACGTCATCAAACAAGTGTTTATTGATATGATGCTAATCTGATTATCCATTTGTTAACTACACATTTTCTGATAAAGAAAACAATTTGCAGTGTACACAAAAAAAGCTTGTTAGGTTTTGGAGAGGAATGCAGCAATTCATGTAGAAGTCTCTCACCATTTATCTGTTTATTAAAAAAACAATGTGCAGTGTCTTGTAAATGTCTCTAATGTCCACCTTTGATCAGGTTTTAAAGATACTTTGTGTATGTTAAAATCAGTGAAACCTCTTGCACAGAAATAATCCACAGTTTTAAATTTTCCACTGCCCTACTTCATTTAGTGACCATTCTCCCATCTCTATCTTAAGGCACTCCTTATCTCTCTAAGCCCCATCTCTACAGAGATTGTAGGAAACTGACTTAACTTTTCCCCTGAAACCTTTAACTATAGACTCTCTGCCATCAACTGGTCTTTCCTAAAAACGTTTGCGCTCAATGATGTTATTACTAAATTCAACCACATTTTCCTTGATGTCCTAAACTCTCTTGCCCCAACTTACAAAACCAGAATTAAATCTAATTTTGCAGTTTCTAAGCATACAAATGGCAGGTGACGGTGCATTTCATAGTAATGTATCTTACTGTCTTTCAAAAATCTTTTGTTAAGTCTCAAAAGAAGAACTGCACACAATATTTTGCATATAGATATCAAATATAGGGTTTCAGAAGTATTTCACTCATAGTCTGCCATGTTGCATTTTACTCATTTTGTACTGTGGGCTCTTAGTTATTTATGAGATGCTTACTGTAGCCAGGGTATAGGTTTTGATTTCTTCCACCCTCAATTGTTCTGCTCAAGATGAAGTATGCTATGCATGTCTAAAATATATATTTTATTGAGCTGTCATTACAGCAACAGATGAAAAAAATGTATTACTTCTGAATAGGAAAGCATTTTGCAACTCGGTTTATAATTGTCCCCTCCCAAATGTACACCTATACTGAAATATAGTATGTGAAGAGAGAGCTGAGTACAATGGATTTATACCTGGAATCACCAGCTAAGAGCATTTTGTACACAAGAGTCATGACACATTACTCTGAGAAATCTGCTAAAATATTTTAATAATAATAGCTTTATATAATAATAATAATAATAATAATAATAATAATAATAATAATAGCTTTCAACTCCACCTTCCTTAGCATCTTAGACTCACTTGCCCCCCCTCGCAAAGTCCGAATTAAGTCCACCATATCTCCGTGGCTTTCAAAAGCCACTTGTACCCTTATGATAACTAGAGACAAACTCTGGAAAAAATGGTCACAAACTAAACTCTCTGCAGACTTACAAAAATATAAAGAACTCAGAAATCTGACAAAAAAACACATAAACAAAGATAAAAAGGACCTCTATAACAAACCTCCCACAGCCCTAAAATCTAATCCTAAAAAATTCTGGAACTCTATTAACCAAATATTACATCCCGGTAATCTTAGCTCCCCCAATCCATACCCAGACAAGACATCTGAAGAAACTGCCACTATCTTCTATAACTATTTTATCGATTCAATATCTAAGCTACTGAACCCTAACCCAAACTCCTCTACTACTAACATCTCCAACTTTTCTGAACCTATTCCTAATACTATCTCCTCAAATACCTTCTCCCTCAAACCTGTACCTACTAGCTACATCAAAACTCTACTTTCTAAATTAAAACCATGCTCAGCATTAGCTGACAATATTCCTTCCACTTTTCTTCTACTAGCAGCTGACTCTCTTGCTCTCCCTGTATCTATCCTAATTAATCGCTCTATCTCTGAATCTAAAGTCCCTTCCATCTGGAAACAATGCTACACTCTACCTATACACAAAGGAGGTAACTCCTCTGATGTCTCCAACTTTAGACCTATCGCTATCCTCTCCCCTATCTCTAAAGTACTTGAAAAATGTATTCATAAACAAGTTATGCAGTATCTAATACAGGAAAATCTGCTTACACCCACTCAACATGGCTTCAGACCCAAACATAGCACTACTACAGCTCTATTATCCTTCCTTAACACAGTCTCTATAGCAATGGACAACCATAAACTTATTTCTTGCCTATTTTTGGACCTCTCAAAAGCTTTCAACACTGTCTCACACTCTCTTCTGCTGCACAAACTGCATAACCTCAACTTCTCCTCTGATACTGTTGCATGGTTCTCCAGCTACCTCACTGATAGATCTCAATCAGTGAGATGGCACTCTCTACTCTCCCCTCCTCTCCCTGTCAAAATGGATGCACCTCAAGAGTCTATCCTAGGGCCTTTACTTTTTAATATCTTTACTAATCAGCTCTATACCTCCTGGCCTCAGTCATCTTTAGTGCAATAGGCAGAAGACTCTACAGTCATCACCACAGCCAACTCTCTCTCTAAGCTCTTTTCAGCTACTCAGGCATCTTTTAACTTAGTTGAAACATGGATCTCCAACAACCAGCTGATCCTTAACCCTAAAAAAACAAAGCTGTTACTCTTCATACCTAAAAAGTTAAACAATATTAAACCCTCCATCTTCATACAGTCCCTTTATAACACTCCCATTGAGGTAGAATCCAGTACTAAGCTCTTAGGCTTAACCATTGACGATCAGCTTAAATTTGACTTGCATGTTAATAACTGTATCAAAAAGACTCATTCAAAACTAGGGCTCCTTTACTGTAACAAGAACTTCCTTACCTCTGAAGTCAAGATTACTCTCTCTCTTACCTACCTTCTACCCAGTCTAATGTACAATTCTCAAATTCTTACAAATCTCAACTCAGCACTCCTGACCAAACTTGAATCTACCTACAACAAGGTAGCTAGATTTGCTGCCCAACAAACCTACAAATCCCATCACTGTCTCTCTCTAAAACACCTAAACTGGCTGGAATTACCCCACCAGCTTCTTCTCTCTCAGCTCCAGATCATCCATTCTATCCTATACCAGCCTTCCTACTGCCCAGCACTCTCCCCTCTCATCTCCCATTATTCTCCCTCCAGACCTCTCCGAAGCCCTAACCAAGACCTGCTACAAATCTACAAACCCAAATCTAAATTTGGACGCAACATGTACAGCTATCAGTAAAATCCCCAAAACAAGTATGGAGCAGGTAAACAACTTCTTAAAACCACCAAGAAATGGTTTGTCTGCTTTCAAAATTTGTATCTAATGAAGTCTCTGTATATTATAGAATCAAGACCAAAGCGCTAATACTTAATTTATTTTGATATTAATAAATTTGTTGGTGGTTTTAAGAAGTTGTTTGCCTGCTCCATACTCATTTTTGGGATTTTACTGATGTGCAGCTATCACCCCACTATTGCCTGGAATAGGTTCCCACTAGAAATCAGGGCACTTACACATCCTAAATAATTTAAGACAGCCAACAAAGAGCACTTTAAAAGTCACTGATCCTGCCACTGCACTCTCCCTCCTTAACATCCCCTACTTCTCATACCGTAATCTACTTTCTGCCCTTAACTCACTCTTCTCACTAGCTCTCTCTAATCTTCCTTGACTACTCTTTCTACTGTTTTTCTAAAATCTATTAAGCAAATTGCCACAGAGAAACAATCTATTGTAATTGTCTTGCCTTCATGCAACTACATCATGATAAAACTGTTTTTTTGTAACCACTTACCCCACAAACTATACTCATCTTAATGGCATATTTATTTTTATACATCTTGAAATAGTTATGCTATACTCCTGATTATTGACACTGTATAACATTGTATTACTACTTAATGTCTTGTAATAATCCTGTAACATTGCTGTTTAATGCTAATTTATAATGAAAGTTGTATAATATGTTGGAGCTTTTCTCCCCGGGCCTCCGCTGAAAAAGGGCTCTTCAGCTCAGTCAGACAATCCCGGTCAACAAATGTAAAATAAAATAAAATAAATAAATATTGCAAATGGTTTCATATGTATAATTCGGTACCGCTACATAACATCAGTGCTCCTGTTTTTGCCATTCACTTCACAACAAACATGTACATTTGATACCATTTCAAAATGACAAACTTATATCTGGAACATATCATTAGTGGGTGGGCTGTGAAACAAAAAACACAAATAATACTTTTTATCAAAAAAGGAATATTTTCTATCATTGTAAATTTTACAGTAAAACATGCATATTTCAGTTCTTCTTACACGTGTGTGTGTATCTCTGTGTGTGTGTGTGTGTGTGTGTGTGTGTGTGTGTGTGTGTGTGTGTGTGTGTGTGTGTGTGTGTGTGTGTGTATGTATGTATATGTATATATATATATATATATATATATATATATATATATATATATATATGTTTTGGGGGGGTTTGAGAAGATTCTGTTTTCCACTTTAGGAGCAGTTGTATATCAGATAGCTAGGCCTCTGTGATGCACAACGATTCTTGGGTGAGTTGTTTTAATCTATCAATGCTTTAAGTAGAACAGATGACTTTGGGGGTCTGCATATTGTATCATAGTGGCTTGTTTAGAAGCTAGATGGAGATAATTAATTAATATATTGAACAACAGAGGACCTAAAATATATATTCA
The DNA here is from genome assembly GCF_019279795.1 of Protopterus annectens. NCBI lineage: Eukaryota > Metazoa > Chordata > Ceratodontiformes > Protopteridae > Protopterus > Protopterus annectens. The sequence goes on along the minus strand of NC_056733.1, from coordinate 1,821,086,156 downwards.
ATGGACATCCACTGTAATGGAAATGAAAGAGAAGATATTTTGCAATTTTACTGCCTGTTTCCTATTTGAGAGGTAACTGGAGACCCAAGATAGTGAAGTTTCATGTATTCCTAGGCAAGCTAGTTTTTGAAGTAATTTCTGGTAGGATACAATGCCAAAATCTAGGAAAAGTGTTGAGACTAAGTTCTCAGTGTTTCAATATTGGTTAACAGACTAAGGGAAGCTGTACATGTTCGATGAAAAGGATGGAAATCACAATGTGCGGGAAAAAGGAGACCACTGTTAGTGGGAAAGCAAAGGAGGTGAGACTGGATTCACTTCTCCAGTAACATTGACAGTGGAGACAGTTTGCTATAAGCCTGAAGTTTGAGATCTCATTTGAATTTCCACTTTCTTGAGAGGAAGAATGTAGCCCTTTTTCCATAGAGTTGAGATATAGTTTTCAGTGATGGAGCCATTGATTTGCATAGAGATAGGAAAGGCTAGGGCATTAGCAGCAATTTTTAAATACTCAGATGGTATTTTATAAAGGACAAGGGTGGTAGGTTTTAAGGTTAGTAATTGTTTTTTGATTACAGAAACTGAGACTGGTTTGAGTGCAAATGTTTTTAGGCCTAACAAGGGAGGAGAAGAACATGTGTCTGACTGTGCTGAGGGTTTAATAAGAGAGGTTACTGTTTGCATGAAATGTGCATTGAATTTGTGGCTACAGTGTCAGAATGGTTAGATGAAGTAGGTGTAGGCTGCATTTGTGTACGGGTTTTAACAGATTGTTGATTGTAATCCAAAAAGCTTTGTGGTTGTTAGAATTTGCTATCTGTATATTAATATAGTATTTTTATCAGTTCTGATGTCATTTTTTTCTGAAATCAGGCAGTTTCTGAGACATCTATAGCACTGATGGGCAGCTATGGTTTTAACTTGCTTCCATTTTTTCCAGGCTATGTCTCCCTCTCTCACTCTGTCATAAGCAATTTACTACTTTTTGAAACCTATGGTGCTGAATTTGATTTAATTCTATCAGTTCTTAATGGGGCTAGTTCACTTAGTATTTTAAGGGAAACTGAGTTGAACAGAGCTACAGCTTCAAGTGGAAGGGTTTGAAGAGCCCACCAGTTGACTGATTTTAGTGCTGTGATGAACTGGTCCTTAATACAGGAGGAGAGGGTACAAGCAAGGTTGTACTGACAATGTTTTTGATTATATTTATGATGCCTTTTTTGAAGACTGGTAGATGATCGCTTATCATATTGGGTAAGGCACTTGTTGAGAGGATTTTGTTTGGAGCACTGGAGAGAATAATATCTAAGGTAGAGGCTCTTTTCCAGAGTTTTTGTTCTACCTTCTGGGAGCTGAAATGAGTTGGGTGAAACCATACATATTAATGACGTTAGAAGGACAGCTACTATCAATGGTTTGTCAATCAATATTCAGGTCTCCTAAAAGAATAGTCTCAAATGAAATGTTGCTTGATGCCCAAGAGAGACGTTCTTCAGCAGTAACTACATTATTTCTTTGGGGAAGTAAGCTCCTATAATGCAAAGGCTTGTGTGAGCACTAATTTGCAAGTATGCTATAATTATTTCAGCATTGAAGAGTAGGAGTATGATTACATGAAACCTGGAGAGGTTTAAAGTGTTCTTGCAGATAATGGCTACCACACCACCTTTTATGGGTTCTGTCAAGTCTTAAGGTGTTATAGCACCCACAGGGTAAGATTTCTTCATCTTTTATTTCATGTTTAAGCTAACTTCTTGTGGCTGCTAGTATATCTGTGGAGCAATGGGCTACTCAGGCATGCACATCAGTAAATTTGTTCCTTATACTTCTAAGTATATGTATATGTGTAGACCATATGGCCTTGAGGAAAGTCTATTTTACGATGTAGCAGACTTGTTATTTTGTTGAGTGGTTGCAAGACCTTGGTTAGAATGAACATGTTTTCAAGTGACTAGACCACAGGAGATATGTATAAGGGTGCCTGAATTTCAGCCTTGGTCTGGGGGAAGGCTTGCTGATTATGCTGTAGTGGATTTACTAATTTATTTTAAAGAGCTGGACAGTAGTACAGGAAAAGAGCCTAGGAGCTATTAATAGTTTGAGATGTGTAGTGTTTGGAAGATGACTGGGATGGGTATGGAGAGTTATATTTAGAGGTACGTATTGGTAAGTGTGACACCCACCAATGCTACCAATATGTGATGGGCACCAATATGTGTCACCCCCATGTTGGGCCAGTAACCAAGGAGCCTGAATCCTCACCACTGACACTGGAGAGGAAAGTGCACTTGGAATACAAATGGATACACTCAGTATTTCCAGATGCAGATATCTCTGCATCAAGTACAATTTTCCTTAAGTCCACACAGGGAACACACTCATCCTGGTGTCTGGATATCTCTATATCTGTCTCCCTCCAGATCCTACTGGTACAGCTGTAGGGTTAGGTCCTCAGCTAAGTGTCTAAGCCAAGTCCTCCAGCACCCTCTCTGTAAACCCAGTGCTTCGTGTCCGTGCCCCAAGTAGCTGACATCCACATACTGAGAAATTTAATTTTCAAGCACACACACACCTGGGAAAGGCTGGAACAGGTTTACCTGCTATGACCCCTTCTGCTTAAAGTATAAGGTAGTTATCACTGCCAATAGACACTTCAAAATCTGCTACTCTAAGGCCTTTAGCAAAGGGTGTCCAGTTGTACTGCGCAATATTAACACTAATACAAATGGTAGTAGTTCACCAAAACAACTAGGCCTTCTGGAGTGGTCCACACTGTGTCACCAAATAAATATAAGTACTCTCAAAGGTTAGATATTAAGGAACAGTCACCATAAAAGTTATATATCTAATAATAAATAATAAAAGAACATGAAAATATGCCACGGTGGTGCAGCGGTTAGCATTGTCGCCTCACAGCAAGAGGTTCCTCCGTTCGATTCTCGGCTGGAGCGCCTTCTGTGTGGAGTCTGCATGTCCTTCCCGTGGTCGAGTGACATTAAAGACATGCAGGTAGGTCCATGCTTGAATGGGTGTGCCTTCTTCGAAGGTTGGGCGTCAGGCTGGCAACTCGGCACTGTAAAAAATCCACTGCCAATCATTAGCGGACCGAAGTTCCGCTGTGGCGACCCCTAACTGGGAAAAGCCGAAAGACATTACTAATAAAAGAACATGAAAATAGCGAATATATATTCACAGTAAACCACAGAGTTCAAATCACAGAAAATATTGAAAACAACATTGGTGGACAAAGTCATACAAATAAAGAAAAACAATCTTTAAACTAAGTTTCACTATATTCCTGACTGAATCTAAGTGAATCTACTGTTCCCTAATAACTTACTTGAGCAAGGCAAGATGAAATATGTGAACAGTCTTTCTAGTCAGGCTCCCACACAACATACTCTATGCTCTGAGATTACTCCCTATAAAATATACTATCCAAGATGACCTCATCTGGTCACCTGACTCTAGGTTCCCACAATATCTCCTTTTAAAGTTTGAGGCAGGGCTATAGCAGACTGTTACAATACACATTTAGAGCTTTTATGGCAATGCCTAGGAGCCAGAAACATTTACAACACTTCCCCCCTTCTTTACAAAAGCTAACAGATAATGACTGCTCCCAGACCTACCGTCTCTGGTCCTATTCAGCACTGTGGGATGATGTTCAATGACTAAACAGCAAATTTACATTTCCCTTATTTTTCTTAAAATAAGCCAGTTGGTTAACCATTGCTGTGCCAGTGTCCTCTGTTAAAACATATACATTTAATTCAGATGCCATAATACATATACATTGCACTTCATTTCATCAGGGTGTACTGTTGATACATTTTAACACAATTAACGCAAGCAAATCTCACAAATACATTTTCAGCACAAGCATCTGTACAGATCAGTTTGATATACAAATGACATATAATTATTTCCAAAATTCCACCTAGCTGCGCTAGCACAAGTCATACAGCCACTGCCCTACTTCTCCCTGGCATGGCTGGCAGTACCTCCTATCATCACAGTAAGATGTAAGAAAGGCAGCAATTGTAAGAAATAATAACACAATAGTGTAAAATAGTGGCATTGTAGATGTGAAGTGATTAAACATGAAACTGAAGGAAATGAGAGAAGAGCAGGAGTGAAAATTAAGAGTAAATATATATACATATATATATATATATATATATATATATATATATATATATATATATATATATATATATATATATATATATATATATATATATATATATATATATATATATATATTAAAACAAGGCAGTAGTTAAAAGGGGGTGTTGTAAAACTAAGAGGAAAAAAATAACTGTTAAAATTAGGAAGTAGATTGAGAGTAGTAATGGGTGGATGCTTAAAAGAAAAAGTAGAAGAGTCCTTTAGAATGGGGGGTAGGAGAGGAAAAAAGAGAGGTTTAGCTTAACGTCTGGTTGGCTGGAGTATTATAGATATGCAGAAATGTGACTGGGGATTGTCTATAGTTATGAGCATGCCTTTAAGAGGAGTGGGAAGTAGGTGGAACTCTGGGTGTAGACCAGGTTCTATAAATGGAATGGAATGGGAGGTGGCTGGGGAACTGATGGTAGGAAGGGAGCATAGTGAGCTCCAACACCAGCAGGAAGCTATCATTGTCAGTGTCCCCAGAGTGCAGAAGACCTAAACTGTGAGTTATCACACAGGTAACTGCTACACAGGTTTCTTCTGCCTCTAAAATGTATCGCAAATAAACAGACACTGCTTTACATGAAAAAAAGCTCAGAACAGAGTGAAATGATATCTCTCCAGCCTGAGGAAATGGTAAAGCTGTGTTATTATCACATATGATATGCACATGCGCTGCTACTGCTGCTGTTGAAGTATCTGGTTAGCCTGAATATGAAAGGTGTGTTGAGTTAAATTATTTCACTTCCTTTCAGTTGTCCACAACAGGTCTCACTTATAGCATGGAGATATTTACTGTTGGCGAGCTGATAACAAGGAGATCTCTACACTGTTCAGTCAGGGTACAGGAGGAATGTTGAGTTAAATATTTCACTTTCTTACAGGTCTCACGTATAGCAGGAAGATGCCCACTGTTGGCAAGCTGATAACAAGGATGCCTGTGCACTTTTAAAGCAACCTGTGTAGAGAGTCCTCCAGGCTGTATGTAATTGTGTAGGTTAGCAGCTGGGTGGAGACTTAGAAGGAAGACAGACATTTCAATGAGATAGTTGCTAAAAGAAAAGGTGGCAAGAGTGACTGGGTGAATTGTACATTGAAGGAGAGGATGGGCTTAGTGAGAAAATTCTGTTTTCTGCTCTATTATAACACTGTCTGAGATCATCTCACCACGATTTGTAAATCTTTCATGAGAGATGCTAGTCTGCTTTAAAATAATCTCTTCTGAATATTCATCAGATTGCAAAATACACTCATTATTTTTTAATAAAATCTATAATTTCCTCCCAATCCAAAAAAACAAAGTTGTTAGATAGAGTATTCTCTAAATTGCTATAAGTGTCTGTACTGAGTGTGAGTGATTTTGAATGAGTGCATGTATTGTATTACTGCCTAGTGTCCCATCCAGAATATGTTTCTCTGCCTTACGCCCAGTGCTTACTAGGACAGTTTCCAGTTCCCCATCAAAGTATGAATGAATATTTACCATAATCTCTCAAAAACTCATGCTAGTAGTTACAAACTAAATCAAACTTTGTTATGATGAAATACTTTTTTTCTCTTGAAACCTCTAAACTCTCATTCAATAATTAATGCACATATTTTCTAGGAAGCCATGTATACATAATCTCATCTTGCACTTCTTTTAAAATCTTGTTTTATGAGAAGTTCAATAAGGCTCTATTTTATTCTCCATAAGGAGGCTGTGTACTAATACCTTCAAGAAACAAAACAGTCATTTTTTTGTACCTGTGGGGTTTAGCACCAGATATGCTTGAAGTCTGACTGTGTGACTAAATCCCCAGTCTAAATGTTCACTAGTCCTTCTATATGTTGTACCTTCCAGCTACAGCTCATTGCCATGAGTTCTGCATAACTAATCAAATAGGTAATGACATAGAGTCACAGATTCATAGATTGTTACTAGGCTAATGACCTGGGGCCTTTCTAAGCCTAGCCATGTTTTCCTAAAAGAATAATGATGTCCTGTATCCAAATAGGAAGCTGAGGGCCAGGCATTTATGAGCTACCTCTATCCATGAGGGACATGGTTGCTAGGCCTGGTGTAAACTTCCTGTTCCCCATCCAATGGTGCAAGTTGCTGTCCTTCATATCTGTTCTAAAATATTATAGTAATATTTTTTGTCCTAATTTGAATAGTTTCTTCTTGCCAGCATGAAGGGCATAGTCTAATAAGGATAACTACACTGCTTTGAGTTATGTGACAGTTATATGAAACTATGGTCCAAGGTGACTGAATGCCCATTATTCAGGTCATGCACTAAGTTTGAGATGAGAGAGAAAACACCTGTATCCATAAATTATTGCATTCTTATGGCCTAAAACTGCAAGTCTGTGATATTTTTTCTGGTGTGTTACTGACCAAGCCAGGAATTGTCCCGATACACTTACTGTTGCCAGACTTTCCCAGTGGTCCCTATCTTATTCCTAGTAAGGTACAAATGTGTATATTTATATACATATAGTCTACCTCGACCCATCAAAATTACATTTCAGTGAAAAGTAATTAGGTAAGCTCTTTTTTGCGAAAGTACATTTTTGCCGAAATGCACTTTCACGAAAAGGCAACTAAGCGAACAGCAAGGGGAGTTGTTGCTTAGATCTCAGCACAGAAAAGATAAGGGAATATTCCCTCTTCTCTACTGTAGTGCGATCTCAGAGTGAGAATATAAAAGTAGCAGGGGCATGGGGGGGGCACAGCCCCCCACATGGGGGGTGCAGGGAGGCTTGCCCCCCTACATAAATATGGTTAGTGTTGTGGGGAGGTATTTGTTTGTTTGTTTTTTTTATTTGTTTTCATTTAATTTCTTTTTCACGAAAAGTGCATTTCGGCAAAAATGCACTTTTGCAAAAAATTGCTCGCCTAATTACATTTCACTGAAATGTAATTTCTATGGGTCAAAGTAGATCCATACACATATATATATCTATATATATATATATATATATATATATATATATATATATACACACACACATATATATATATATATATATATATATATATATATATATACACACACACACACATATATATATATATATATATATATATATATATATATATATATACACACATATATATATATATATGTATACACACACACACACAAACTCTGCAAGAAAAACCCAGCCAGGTTAGAATTTTCACTGTGTAATACCTTAAACCTCCTGTAATAGAGGCCCATGGTCTAGATGCAATTGACTCTTAAGGATATATGGAGTTTCAGCTAATGGCTTCTAAATGCTTGTGATTTTTTTTACTTTAACATGCATGTCTGCTGCTAGTGGGGTTGACTTTATTGGCCTGAATATACCCATAAAGTGTTAAAAAATAAAACGTAAGGTATTATACAGTGAAAATCTAGCTTGACTTGCTTTTTCTTATAGTTTTTACTGAATGGTTTATCTGTGTGACTTTTTTTTACCCTTTGGTTTGTTATTTATATGTGTGTGTGTGTGTGTGTGTGTGTGTGTGTGTGTGTGTGTGTGTATATATATATATATATATATATATATATATATACACATATATACACACACACACACATATATATATATATATATATATATGGGTCTAGAACACATGCTCGACTAGCATATGTCCGAATCACAAAACATCAAACACACATACACGAAAACACTTGACATCGAAAAGCACTTCCGTATATGTGTAGTTCAAAAATAAAATCTACGTTTCTGCAGCGGGGCTTTGCTCCCCTGCACCCCCCACACCCCCCTACTTTATTATTCTCACTCTGAGATCGCACTACAGTGGGGAAAAGGGAATTTTCGATGTTAAGCGCTTTTGTGTATGTGTGTTTGATGTTTTGTGATTCGGACATATGCTAGTCGAGCATGTGTCCGGATCCTATACTGAGATACAGATAGATATATGGGGACTTTACAACAGGAACAGCAAGCAGGAATCCTAAGAGATAAATAAATCAACTTACTGAGAGCTTGCGAGCTCGATCTGGAATTATGGAATACAGTGCTTTTTAAACAGACCCAATGCCCTTTCTTCTGTGATGAAAGCCCTTGCATCCTTTATAAGCATAAGTGCTCAAATAAAGTACAGCTACTTGATGAGCTAACAGTTAGAACTGTTGCTGTTAATCAGCAACCATATACTGTTCAAGAGGGAATGGAATCTTAAACACAGTTTTGATAATGCAATTTACAAACATTTGTAGGCTGCCACTCCTGAAACCAAAACAAAAAGGAACGAACTTGGTACTAATAACAGACTGAGGGGTCTGTTAAGTGCAATTATTTTTTGTAGAAAAGTCTTACAAATACATAAAAATATGTATCCTTTCCTTGTGGCAAGCACCTCATTTAGAAAAGGTAGAATCAGCTAGCGTGACATCCTAAAAATGGGCAATGAGATTTAACTATTTGCAGCCAACACATCAGGGCCAGATCCATTCTCTCAGGATCTTGTGGAAATAAGTAAATATCCGGCTGAAAGCTTATCCCACCTGCCCATTTCTATGGGACTGGCTCCTTGGAGTACTGTAGTCCTTACCCATGCTCCTAGTCAGTCCTCACTAAAAGAGGGGTTCCAATCCAGCAGCTAACTTCAGCTAATAGATTCACTAATGTGTGTGCCTGCTGTCTCCCAATGCTTCCTCTCATCCTCACACCTTATTGTATTGTTGCTACCTGTAGGAGTTTCACACCACAAAACAATTCTGCTAGCCCAAGGAAAGAGAATACAAATAGTCACAAACATTTCCCTTTTTACTGACTTATTCAAAGTTCTGTAGTTTGTGCATTTCCAGCACTCCAGCATTCTCTTAACGTGTTGCATTGCTGTGAGATAAAGGACTTTCACAGCACAAAATAATTATGTCTTCTGGCTCAAAGAAAATTAAATAAATCCTTGAGACTGATTCCAAGTAATGAGCCATTTTTTATTCTCCTGGCTCACTGGGATCCTGTAACTTAATGATAACCATCTCTGTTGGTTTATTTCTCTGTAACAGTTGTGCTTATGTGAAAGAATGTTTCCACTTGATAGTTGCTGGACCAGTTCTCAGAGACAACTACACTGACATACTCACTTTGTGTATACTGTAAAAACTTTTAGTTAGCTATATATCTCAATATAACAAGAAACAAGAAACATAATTAAAACCAAAGGTTAAAAAGGTCACATATACAAACCATTCAGTAAAAACTGCAAGAAAAACCCAGCCAAGTTAGAATTTTGACTGCATTATGCCTTAAACCTTCTGTAATGGAGGTCCATGGGATATATGTAAACAATTCCTTAAGGACATCAAGTATTTCAGCTACATGGCTTCTGAATGTCCATGACTTTTTTTTTGCTTTTTAAGTCTTTTTGGTTGCATTCGGGCCAATAAAGCCAAACCCCACTAGCTGTGGACATAGAAATTTCAGACTTTTCAATGTCCTCATCAGCACAACATAAGTGGATAGTTTGGCTATAAAAGTACAGTTGTGTAAAACCTTACCATAACAGTAGATACCCCTTCCCTTCACTGTTGCAGTATTCCTCACTAAATGAATCCCCTGTCAAGGATGGCCCAGTGTCTGGCCAGTATACCAAAGCCTTAGGTATTAAGGATGTCGTACATCACACGTATGCTCCCCACTCATGGCACAGGGCATAAAGGTGACATATGGATGCACATACCTCAGAAGTGAATAGTCCCAGGAGGAACAGCAGTCCGAGGAGAAGAGTTGGAACACGTGCATCCAGAAGGAAAAAAGGAGCAGAAAGAAAGGGGGAGGAGGGAGGGAGTGAATACTGCGACAGTGAAGGGAAGGACATCTACTGTGATGGTGAGATCTTACAGAACTGTAGTATGTCCTTCCATATCATTGTTGCAGTATTCCTTAATAAAGGGAGAGTACTAAAGTTCAAGAGGAAACCTGGGAGGATGGAGACCCAGGAGAACCCTCAAAAAGCCATGCAGGATAGCCTTGACAAAGCCAGCTCTCTCCCTGGAAACCACATCTGGCTTGTAATGTTTTGTAAAAGTCTGGACAGAAGTCTAGGTAGCAGCCTCAAGGATGGAACTGGTATCCAATCCCTTGAAAAGAGCACCAGAGGAAGGAGCAGCCCTGGTAGTATGAGCCTTTACAGAGGTAGTAAGGCCTTTTCCATAAAAGGAGTAACAAAAGGAACTGGCCTTAGAAATACAAGAAGAAATGATTTGCTTAGAAACAGCCAGACCTAGGATGAAAACAAAAGTTGATCAGACTTGTGAATAGCTTTAATCTTATCTAGATAATATCTGAGCCGCCTATGTAAATCAAGAATTTTCTCACTGGCAGACTGCAGAGAAGGGAAAAGTGGGCAAATTAACAGACTGATTAAAAGACAAGTCATTAACTACTTTGGGAATATAAGGATTAGTTTGAAGAGAGATCTGTCCCTATGAAAAACTAAAAAAAAGGAACAGCCATAAGGGCCTGAAGCTTAGACACCCTTCTAGCTGAAGTAAGGGCCAAAATAAGAACAGTCTTCTATGTACAAAGCTGCAAGGAGGCTGAAGCTGCAGGCTCAAAAGGAGCTTGAGTCACTTTTTCAAGGACAAAATTAAGGCTCCAGGAGGAAGGAATAGGCTTAATGGGAGGCCTAATATGAAGGACACCTTTAAAAAATTGTTTGACCTCAAACATAGAAGCCAAAGGAGAAGTCAAAAGCAGATGAGCAGAAATAACTGAAAGGTGAGCTTTAACTGAAGAGTATGCCAACCCAGCATAGAGCATGTCAAGTAAGAGAGAAACAAAGGAATTTCCACAGAAAGTAGATCCTGATTATGAGCAAGACAAGAGACAGAAAATCTCTTCCATTTGGACATATAAGATGTTCTGTTAGTGGGTTTCCTGACCTCCTGCAGAACCTGAAGCATGTCCTCTGAAAAAAGGTACAGAAAAGGGTTCAAAATCCTATCAAACTTAGTGGGAGATGAAGAGTGGACAAGTGAGGATGGATGAGAGACTGCTTGTCTTGTATGAGTAGTTCCACCCTGTGAGGTAACTTGCGGTGATTGCTCTTGGCTAGATGTAGAAGAAGAAGGATCCAATGCTGTCTGGGTCAAAAGGGGGTCCACATCTTGAACAGGATGCTCAGAATGAGAAGAAGGGGGGAGAAGGCATAGAGAAAGATCACATTCCAAGAAAAAGAGAGAGCATCCACCTTTCATGCCAGAAGTCATGAGACTCTGGTGCAAAAAAGAGGATGTTGTCTGTTCAGCGGGGAGGCAAAAAGATCTACCTGAGGAGTACCCCACTGGTAGACAATGTCCAAAAACATATCGATGTGAAGCAACCACTTGTGAATCTGTGTTATGAACTTGTTGAAAGAGTCTGCCACAAGGTTTTGTTCAAAAGGAATATAAACAAACTGAAGATTTACCTGATACTGGACAGCAAGATCCCAAACCTTAAGAGATAGTCTTCACAAGAGGTAGGACAGTGTTCCCTCTTGCTTGTTGATGTACCACATCACTGTGGTATTGTCTGTAAAGATTTTGAGAGACCCTGGAAGAAACAGAGTATGGAAGGCCTGAAGAGAAAGAAGGAGAGCTCTCATCTCTTTAATGTTGATATGGTCCACCCTCTGATGAAGGAACCAAAGGCCCTGAACTTTTAGATGGTCAAAAGAAGCCCCCCACCCCACATCTGAAGTATCCAAAAATGTTCCTGAGAGGGGACAGGGGGTTGAAAAGCATGCCCTGGGTTCAGAGATACCTGATGAATCCATCACTAAAGCTGTAGCTTGAGGCATGGAAGAAGAGGCACTAGAAAGTCCAAAGGACAAGAATGTTGAAGCCATACTGACTTTAGGAACCACTGTAATTTTCTCATATGAAGACTGGCTAGAGGAAACATAGGAATGGTGGAAGTCATATATCCCAGAACCCAGAAAGCCCCTGGCCATAACTAAGACATGAGGAAGATGGGCTTGAAAAAAGGCAGAATCAGAGCCTTGGAAGGCGGAAGGGATGCCAGCATAAGAATGGTCTGGAGCCTGCACCTGAGAAAAACATGATCCTGAGAAAGAGTCGGGAAGGATTTCTGGAAATATAATGTAAATTCTAGGCTTTGTAAGAGGCAAATAGCATAGTGGAGGTGCAGAAGCAGGGTCTCTGGAGAGGAAACCTGAATGAGCAGATCATCCAGGTAAGAAAAGATTTGTATCCACTTCATCCTGCAAAAGGCAATCACAGGAGTGAGGGATCTGGTGAAAACCCTTCAGGCAATAGACAGGCCAAAGGACAAAGCAGAGAACTGAAAATGCAAGGAAGAAACAGAGAAACACAGACATTTCTTGAAATCTGGATGACTAGAGATATGAAGATAGGCATCCTTGAGATCCAGAGAGACTAGGAAAGCCTGAGATAGAAGAAGAGGAAACAAGTTCTGAAGAGGTTGCATTCAAAAGGAAGGAACCTTCAGAAAGGTGTTAAACTGAGAAAAAATCAGAATGGACCCCCAGATGCCTTCTTTCCTGGGAACTAGAAACATTCTGCAATAAAACCCCTTCCCTGTTTGAGGAGCCGAAACTGCTTGGATGGTGCCTTGAGACAAAAGACTGAAGTACATCTAGGAAAAAGGGCAGCTCTTTCTGAGAAGGTTGAGGAATGTCCAAAAACGGAGGAAGGGATTTCCACACCAAGAAATAATCCTGACGAATGATGAGCAGAACCCAAGAATCCTGAGGGATCCTTAACCAATTGTGAAGAGACAGGGACAGATGAAGAAATAAATGAACCTGGCTTAAGAGGGAAGAAAGTCAGATAAATCCAGGCTTGTCTGGAAAAGGAGGTGTCTGAGTAGGCTTAGTAGGAGGAGCACTTCTGAACTCTTTTTACCTTTGGGAGGAGGGCAAGACTCTCTACATACAAAGGCAGGCTTGGAAGGATAACTCCTCTGAAATTTGGGAACAGGGGAAACAAACATTTCTTTCAATTCCTGCAAGGCCTTATGCTTCTCCTGCAGGGACTTACAAAGTTCAGCAGCTGCAGAACCAAATAGATTTTTATTGTCAAGAGAAGCATCCATCAATTTAACCTTAATATCATCAGCTAAAGGTTGGAGGTGAAGTCAAGAGTAACATCATAACACAAAATCAACAGCAGCAGCTCTAGAAGAAGTATCAGCTGCATCATAACTACATTTAATAGCATTATGTGCCACTTGAAAAAAGGAGCCCAATAAAGAGATGGACGAAGCCTTTCCTTCAGAATCAAGAAGGTCAGAAATAACCTGATAAGCCTGAGAGAGAATAACTAAAACATATCTGATCATATGGGTCTGGTAGTTAATAACCCAAAAGGCCATGGTAGCAGCAGTGTACACCTTTTTGCCTAGCCTTTCCATGGCCCTACTGTCCCTGTAAGAAAGTAATTTAGTGTAAGAAAACAGTTTAGAAGGTTTGTCAGAAGAAACAGAGGGGTCAGCAGAAGGACTTTTGTAAAGAAACTTACAATCATCAGACACCTTACAAAACCTATTAGTTTTTTATCGGCTTGGGATTGGGTATCCGGAGTCTGAGAAGCTGCTGAGAAAGTGTCCAACAAGACAGCAAGGACAGGAGAGGCAGCAGAGAGCTTAGGAGACTCCATCTGGAGGAGCTCCTAATACCTCTTCTGGACATCAGAAACCTGGCCACAGGCCCATTTAAAGAATTCCATCATATGAGAGATAGTATCCCCAAAGGAAAGTTCTTCAAAGGGAGAATTTGGACTAATTCAGTCCTCTTCCCCAGAACCATAGTCTAATGTAGAAGGAATCTGAGAGGAATAAGCCAAAGATGCTTCCCCAGAATCCAGTTCCTCATCAGGAAAGTCCTGCTCCCTAGGCCTCTTAAGAGGAGTAGATGACCAAGGAGGGGCAGGAACAGAAACTTCCTGGGGGGATTCAAGGCCATAAGTGCATTAAACAACCCTGTATGTAATCCTGCCATTCACACTGAGGATCCTTGGGAGCAGAGGAAATATGTTTGCTTTCTGCTTCTTTTTCAAAGGGAAATCAGCCCTAAAAATCTTAGGGGGTTGGATCCTTGCAGACAATCAACTTGGTGGGAATCTTCTCCCTAACAAGAATCTGTGGAACACCCCTCAGATATGATCAGCCCCGGTTGCCCCTCAACATCTGTAATGGACATCTCCAGACCCTCAGGGAACATGTGAGAAGCCGGATCCATGCTAGTCTCTGAAGCATTCATGGCAGAGGAATCAGATGGAATAACCAGATGATCCTCCGGGCTTTCACCAGCCTCAAGAGAGATATCCGAGGATGCAGTACAGAGCCTAATCTGACCTAACGTTTTTGGTCTTCTTCTTAGCAGATGGCTTACTCTCAAGCCAGGATGATTCTGCCAACATACCCTGCACCAACAACTTAAGACATTGGTTCTCTAGATAGCTAGACAAGGAGGAGAGATGGCTATGAAGAGTCTTAGGGGACAAACACTTGACAAATCTGGCATGATGTATGGTCATGAGAAGCACCCAAGCAAAACAAATGCTGCTTGTGATGGTCCTTATAAAGAATCTGTCTCCCGCACTGACAGTTTCCCTTTCTGGGTGACATGTAACATTGCAACAACAAAAAAAGTCAAGGTAAGAAGAAAACCCCAACAGGGCACTTCTCAGATGGAAGAACATTCAGACCAACAATTGAAGAGGGAGTTCAAACTGGTGGCAAAGAAGTTCTGAGGTATGCATGTAAGCTTTAAATAGCTTGGTATGCCAAACACTTGATCCTAAAGATTTATGCAGACCTCTTCATGGATATGGTGAACATTTTATGATCTATGACAAAAGCCATAACATCTTCATTGAGGAGATCAACATTTCGAGAAGATTCCTGGATGACTGCTGGATGGTGTGGAAATCTGATGTTACATACTTGGGAGAATTTGTGCAATATTTAAATGAAAATAAATGGGGTATCCATTTTACAGTTAATTTTGATAGGAAATGCATTTCCTTTTTGGATGTGATGATTAACAAACAAGATGATGGTACCCTTCAGAGCACAGTGTACAGAAAGCCATTTCATTCTAACTCCCTTCTACATGCATCCAGCTGTCATCCAGGACATATTGTTAAGAATATTCCTAAATACCAGTATATGAGGATTAGATGCATATGCTCCAAAGAAGTGGATTTTGTTCAATTTAATGAAGATTTAATTAGGAGGTTTATTGAATGGGGATATTTGGCTAAAGACCTAATCCCAACCAGTGATACAGTTGGTAAGATGCCCAGAGAGGATTTGCTAAGTTATCAGAGCCATAAGTCCAATAGTGGATCTAAAATTTTGATTCACAAATACATTTGGGAGGAACACTAAACAGTTGACTAATTTGGTCCAGTGACATTGGGACATTTTGTTTTCTGATGAGTATTTGGGGCAAGTACTAGATAATAGTTGTGCCTTTTCCTTTCGTAGGGGTGTCAGTTTAGGTGGACACTTCAGCTTCTATAAAAAAACATCCTTTTTCCAATGAGAAGATTCAGTGCACATTGGATGGCACTAGATTATTTGGATGTTTCCCTTGTGAACATTGTAGTTTTTGTAGATATGTTTTCAAAACTAAGGAATTTACCACTAAAAATACTAAACGTGTTTTTGAGATTCAGACATCTGCCAATTGTAGTAGTAACTGTGTAGCATATCTGGCTGTTTGCCATTGCTCTGCTTTTTATATTGGACAAACGTCCAGATCTCTTAAACTGCATATTTCGGAACATTTAAGTAATATAAGAAATAAAGTTGTTTCCAATGCACTCTATAAATACACTCTGGTTCATAATACGGCCAGTTTTAAAGCCTGGATAATTAGACTGGGTGGGTTATTCCCCCCTGGTCTGAATGAACATCTGTAAAGATATATGTTTGTTGCCCTATATGGTGGGTTAAATACATTATGTATAGCTATTTTTATGTTTTATTATTAGGTTTGTTCATTTATGACTTGGGGTTTTTGGAACAGTTAGGCAGTTAATTGCTGGAAATTTTGTATTGGTGATGAGGGTGACTGCTTTTATATATAAAGGAACACCATTGGTTGCTTGATGACATTGATAAAGGCTTTTGGGCCGAAACTGGTCTGTGTGTTAAGATTTAGGAGGTTCTGGGCCTTCCTAATATGTACTAACATGTATTAAAATGGATCAAGAATAAGAATAAGACTGAATAAAGTCTTGGAATCTCCATATAGTGCTGGCTGTCTTCATTTTTGTATTCCCTAATTAGGATGATGATCATCTTGCCCAGTGAGGATACTCTACACAATGTAAGTGTGACATGAACCACAGATCCCCATCATGCTACGGAAGATGAACTTTTGTTTGAATCCTGCTTTTTATTACCTCAAACATGTGTTGCTACATAAGATTATCTGCTTACATGAGTTATTTTGTTCTTTTTACACTAACTTATTTCTACAAGTGTAGTTTTTTGTGTGTATTTACTGTAAGGCCCAGAAGTACTGTTTGTTTTTTCAGCGTGTGTGTATACATTTTATATATATATATATATATATATATATATATATATATATATATATATATATATATATATATAAATGGGTCTACCTTCCTTTATCAAATTTGCACTTAATCAAATGTCAGAATCCCGAGACGACTTCTTTGAAATACAAAATATTTGAAACCTTGGATCAGCAAACTTTTAGATAGGGTAAAGAACCACTTGGCCACCAGGACAACATAATACAATGGCACAAATTTAAGCACATCCAAGTGGGGGTCTTCGCAACCAACACCTCCTTATGTGGGGGACTGTGCTCTCACAACCCCCCCTAACTAAATATACCAACTCCAAGATCACACTACACTGGGGAAAAGGACAAACTTCTCCATAGTGGCCAAGTTGTTCTTTACCCTATGTAAAATTTTGCTGATCTGAGGTTTCAAATATTTTGTATTTCGAAGAAGTCATCTCAGGATTCTGGCATTCAGTTAAGTGTAACTTCAGCAAAGGAAGGTAGACCCATATATATATATATGTATTAGCCAAAGCTCTTTGAAGGGGTGAATTGCAACTGTACTGGCTGTAGAAGCATGTAGGTATCTCACGGGAGGTTATAGCAATATAAGTGTGTCATACAACAGTGTAAGTTTGTGTACCTTAAACATATGTGATTATAATATATAATTTTACAAAGGCTGTGGCTGATGATCACATGCTTGTTAACTTGCAGTCATGCTGGAATTTTAGGGGTGGAGGATTGTGCTTATGACACAATAACACCTGACATTCAGATAAAGATTGTTTTCTAGATACACATATGTTAGTGTGAGGACCTACAAAAGCAAGGCAGATGGCTTGTTAATGTAGTATGACTATTAGGATTCCTAAGACCCATGTAAGACCACAGCTGTTAATTTCACTGTTTTCCATACCAACAAAGCTATACCAAAGAAACAGGCTCAGAAAGCCTTATCCATCCGCAAGCCCAAGTTTACAGAGGCAGAAAATAAGGTGATACTAGAAGCTGTCTGTCTCCATAATAGACATCTCTTTGAAGTGAATTCCACTGACCAGCCCTTCTGTGACTGTGTCTGGTGGGAAACCGTCACCAGTGTTAATGCTGTGAATGGTCAGAGTTTAATTATGATGTGGTCCACCAGTGAGCAACCAATATGATCCATGCTGTCACCCACAGAGCACAGGCTGTGGCACAGGAACAGAGTGACAGGTGGTACGCCATCTGCTGAACCACCCCTTACAGAGAAGGAGGAGTTACAGTCCTCACTTAATAGAAATACCACCTCCACAGAGTTCCACAGTACAGTGCTGGACACTGGAGCAGAGACTGACAGGCCCGAGAGAATTTCCACTCATGGTGCCCTAGGTATCTAGTCCTACTATCATTATCTGGCCCTATTTTTACCTGTTAACTACATTACAGTTCATAATACCTGTCTCACTTGTGTCATATAGATAGGTACATCTGGCATTCAGGTGCAACATCTATCTGCACAACTTATGGGCAGGGTTATAAATCAATATATTTTTTATAATTGCAATGATATCGGTTGCATGTGTAGTTGTAGGACAGGGTCATACTTACATTGAATTTGTTTCTTTTAGAGTAATCACATTTGAGTTATCCTTTGACAAGAGCATTGTGGAACTACCCCCACTTGATGTTGGTGGATCTTTAGCCTTTGATAATGATGGCAGGAATGAGCTGTCCCAGTCAGAGAATGCAGATTGTGTACTGGACACAGGGAGTGTAACCCCCACATCCCCTTCTCAATGTATGGATACAGTCTCTATGAGTGAGTGTACCCATGACACACTACCATCTAAAAGTGAACAGGTCAATTGTGACACTGTAGATCAGGAAAATGTGGTGGCTTCCAGTAGAGACATGTCTGAGTCTGCCCCTAGTTATTGTGAGTGGGAGCTTCTACAAAAGGGGGAGTTGGTACTTGTGCTTGTTGAAAATATGGTAATCACCTTCTTCCCCCAAGGTTGATTTGTCAGCAGTTGCCAACCAACATCATGGAGACAAAGGCAAGTTCCATCAGAGCCTCAACATAGGTTGTGAGGCTGATCAAGCCTGTCTATGCTAACATACAGGAGTGCATGGCCTGTATGTGTGATTAATTAGATAGAATTAATCACTCATTGAAATGTGCAGTGTCTACTCTGGGTCATCTTTCAGAAGTGAAGGGCTGACCTCACATCCAGACTTCTGCTACATCCTAAGATGTTAGTCAACCTGTCTATGAACAACAAGATCCAGCTCCTGCACTGCTAGCACGTCCACTTTTACATCAGTAGCTGTCCCCGTGGTTATGTTAGCACATCCTTCAGCAGACAACGATCATGGTCAAGAAGCACACCAACATCTAGCCAAGGTTGTGGGATAGCCAGTGCAACTCCTGGCAGAGCTGGCACTTGTGGGCAAGGGTGTGCATATGAAACTAAACCTGCTGTCATCCATGCCCTGGACCTGATAGCCAGTGCAACTCCTGGCAGAGCTGGCACTTGTGGGCAAGGGTGTGCATATGAAACTTAACCTGCTGTCATCCATGTCCTGGACCTGTCCAGTAAGCCAAGTAGCAGTGCTACATTATGTACTGAGGCTGTGTCCCTACAGGCACACACAAACACACACACACACACACACACACACACACACACACACACACACACACACACACACACACACACACACACACACACACACACACACACACACACACACACACACACACACACACACACACACACACACACACACACACACCATCACCACACCTCCCAGCACATCCCACACAGCCATTGACTCTGGCCATTACCAACATTAACCTCTCATACCAATTCTGTTACTTGCCCTAAAATCACTTTTTTATTTTATACACCTCAGTGCTCCCACTCACAACTTCCCTTTTAAATACATGTACTGCTGTACTCCCTTCCCTATCTATGGAAATGATGAAACTGCCCTGCCCTTTGTACATTGTTATTTTGGTCGCCTTTGTCTGAGGTACAGAGTGACCAGCCTTTGCACAGGTAAGCACCATATGTTGCTTTTGTTTGCATAATTTTATTGTATGTATCTAGTTAGTTCTTGTATAGTCATGTTGTAAAGGTATGTGCAATCTGTACTGCACTTTCTTCTGTCTAGCTTGGTTATCCTCTGCTGCTGGCTCCTCTTCTGAACCTCATCTGTCTCAACCTCAACTGCCTTTGGTGCTGGGAACTTCAGTCCCTGAAAATGGCCATCCTGCTCTAACTTCTCCCTAACTCTAATATTATGTGACATAGGTTCACAGGTGGATAGTAGACAATCAGCCTGCAGACTATTAGAAGCCTATCCAATCACCAGAAGTCAGAATCCAACTCTGTATCTTGTGTCTGTGAGGTAAAGACTTAACCATTGTGCCAAGCACACCCCCCACCCCCAACAGAGTACACGGAGTTAAGTATTTTTGCACATGAGGTAGTGTCATATTGCAGGGCACCATTGCTTGTATCCAGGCAGTGGAAATGTGACTTCAGCAGCCCAGACACATTCCATGATGTATCTAGTTTGTGCTAAGGCATGGTTGTAACTGTGATCAGTTTGGTTATGAAGATTTCTAACAGATGTTATGAGCCAGGGTTCCAGGGCATATCCAACATCACCCACAAAATTCCCTTCAGAGAAGTCTCCCTTCACAAACCATTTACAGAGGTTATGTGTGCCATATGTGGGAGTCATGGAAACTGCCTAGGCATAGCTCTCAACTGTCCAGATTTTCGCCTCAAATTTTTGGTCTGTTTCTCATAAAATTGCATTTTTCTGACATCACTGAGAATTGAAGTCAGAAAATAATGAAAGACAGTTGAGTTTCAGATTTCATATCATTCAGAAAATTCATGTGAATGCAAAACCTGTCATTCCATCAGTTTTGTTAAGCTTGTAAGAGCAATATTTAAAATTTGGCCCTATTTTTGGGCCTTTGTCCCACCATTGTTTATTTCCTTGTCCAGATTTCTTGCTCAGACAGGTTGAGAGGTATGTGCCTAGGTGGCCTACATATGCATTATAGATGATACCACATGCACTACAGACCATCTGACAGTGATATCCCTTGTGGTTCACATACCTCTTTCTCAGTTCACCAGGTAGAGTCTTTATTTAATCTAGGTACAGTCTATTACCACCAGTACATCAGGAAAGAAGGTTATAGCATAGAACCTCCACATGTTATTTGTTTTCTCCTCTGGAGTACGTAAGAACCACATATGTTCCCCACATGCTGTAGCATGGCATTGAGAAACTTACAGAGTATTCTCAAGACAGTTGTATGAGAGAATCCGACTGTGTCCCCTGTGGGATGCTGAAAAGTTCCTGTGACTAAGATATGTAAAGCCATGCATACCTTTGTATCCACTACAATGAGTACTCCAGTATTCCACTGAGGTTGCAGCCAACAGTGTTTGTTGCATGGTGTGGCTATCCGTGCAGTACCAGTCACTATGTTGTTGTCATAGATGGCATGAAATGTTAAGCACAGTTGAAAGACCTGGAACCTCAGTGGGCAAGGTTATGAAGTGTCAGCTGCGGTAGCTGCAATAACAGCCTCATGTAGATAAACATTTATAATGGCTGCAACAACCCCTAATGCTATACACAACTTTATACTGCCTGAACTTGAGCATCTGGCTGTGAACAGAACTAAAGCAGATGAGACATCACTGCGCATCATTTAAACTTCATTAAATCACTCCGCCATGTTTTTTTTTCCCTTGTTATTATACGCAGATTTTTGTTATGCAGTCATTAAATATAACACAGATATTCATGTTATTTTAGATGTCATATTGCTTTGTTTTCTGAATGAGAGATTGTTAAGTCCTGACTAGCCAACTTAATAATTCATACAAAGGTATGATTGATTAAATTTACCTATATTATCACATTAAATAAATGCAAAGAGATGATCAGCAATTACTTTTATCTGTAGAGCTCTCTGCTTGGACTACTAAGGAAGGAACCTAATCTGCACTGGGTCTATATTAAAATCCCAAAAGGCCTTAACATCAGATATATGTATATCGACACATAAACGTCGATGTACATAAACAGCGAAACACGTAATCGGAGAAAATCACAATGCCGAACATGTTATGTCAAGCAAGAGCGCCTCACAGGTATGTTCAAACGAACATACAAAACTGAAATTAACCAATTTTTGTGGGGGGCAAGCCCCCCACCCCCACCCCCCTACTTAAATATACAAACTCTGAGACCGTACTACAGTGGGGAAAAGGATATATTTCCTTATTCCCATGATCACTCTGCTGGATAAACAAACACATTTGGCATTGTGATTTTCGCCGCTTATGTGTTTTGATGTTTATGTACATCGACGTTCATGTGTCGATGTACATACATTCGATGTTAAGGCCTTTCGAGATTTTAATATAGACCCATGTGCACTTACATCTATGCAATCTCATGCTCAGCTAAGTTGTCAGTAATAACTAACCCCTACCAACCATGTTTACATTCCAGCAATCATCCAGTTACCTTTCACAGTACCCTGCAAACTTTAACATGGTTCCTACTCAACCCCAAAAGCATTTTTCCCTGCAATATTTAACTTTACATGCTGGAATGCATCTTCCACCCCATTCCATTCTAGAATGCGGCAGTTTTTTTTTTGTTTGTCTGTCCAAGTCAATTTATCTATTAATGAACTCCACACAAAGCATTTTTATTTCCCACCAAAGCAGGAACACATCTTGCTCAAGTAACAGTTTTGACTAAAAATAAATTATATATCTTTGAATCTAAGCTGGCAAAAAGACATATTGGGTCCACCTGCATAACCAAAGTGTGATTCAATGAGCAAGTTTCTCAGCCTGCAGTATTTTTCCAGAGATACACTTCGTTCATTACCACCAAGAATGATCATATTGCACTGTGCTGTTAATCACACTTGTATGGGCTGTCTTAACCATTCAAGCTAAGCGAGCTTGGAAATCAGAGTGCATATACTGCTTTTGTTCCTTTGTTAGTTAAAGAAAAACTCCAGCTTAGACCTCAACAAACGTTTTTTTTTCATTGTATCTTTGTCTTCTGAGCTATTTTAATGCCTCAAAAAAACACTGCAAGCGCTTCTTTTACAATTTTAATGTGTTTCCTACAAAATGGTAGATGATGGGACCTGCCTTGGTAATGTGATCTTGTTTTCTTGCTCTCATTCCATCTTTCCAGAATACATTTCAAGACCACTTTACATGATTCATGCTAGACATAAGGAAGTAGTGTTGTTTTCTCATGCCATTAAAATAGAATGGCAGAACTGTGAATCTAACACACCTTCTGTAATAGAGCTACTTCTGTCTTTCCCTGACTGAGCCTCAATTATGTGTCTGTCAGAGCTTGTTCTATGTTATAAATAGCTGTTATCTACTTCCACGAAAAGAAAGTAGATAAATAGGCTTTTGCAAAAGGGATTCTTTTGTAGTTCTAAAAGAATTGACAGACCTTCCCCCACTCTCATACTGAGGTGTGAAACCTCTCACTGCAGTAAATGATCCTTGCTGTATCATGTACAAGTGACAAGCAGTACTTGAAAGGACTCCAAAAGTAACTCTGTCTGCTAATTTCCACTGCCTTCAGTGAGAAGTTTTTTTCTCTCTCATGAATTATGCAGAATTAAATATGTTTTACTAATTCATTAATTATTTCTCTCATGTTCATCCCACCTTTGTTTCTACTTTGTATTTATTTATAGTTTGGAAAACAGGAAAGTTAACAGATCCCAGGAGCCTTTTCAACCATGGCTCTGGCTACACTGGCAATGATAATAACAAGTAATAAATGCACTTAGCAATACAAAAATAAATTCTGACATAAAAACCTTGACAAGTATCGCATGTGCAACACACACCCACTGTGTGATAGTGAATAAGTAAAACATCTACTAGAATGCAGACATTAATAATACTCAACTCTACTATGTTACCTTTATTATACATACAGAATTGCATCCACCCATATTGCACAACTCACAGTGCTTTAAGATGTTACTGTGCTTTAAATGACTAGGAATCAGCAAATGAATGTTTTATAGCTTCACAAAAGAAAACAGATGGAGGCATAATTATTTTTGCATCACTTTTGTTTCCTAAGATAGTATTAAAACATACTAAACCTACAAATTTTGAATGGAATGACCATTGCTGATGAGCCTAATAATTAGTATGGAGAAAGAGATTTGCGACATGTAGAAAGCAGGAGAAAAGGTTGATTAGGATCATGACAATTAAATAATGCACACATTCATGCACACGCCCCATCTGTGTTTGTATGTATTTGTGTACGTCTATATACGTGTGTGCTATGTTTACATAACATACATGTACATCGTTACGTGGCTACTTAGAAAAATCTCTATTGCATATTTCTCACTAGATGTATTCACACTGTACTGCATCCCACATATAGTAATATACTAGTACTATACATGTGACATACATTTTTACATATATACACACACACATACACACACATATTTTTGTGTGTATGTGTAGACACACATATACAGTTACACAAAATTTCGATCTTGATTTGTTTTTATTTAAAGGACATGAGGTACACACACATGCACATAATCTATTTCATATATGTAAGATGTGTGCTACACACATTCTTAATATATATATATATATATATATATATATATATATATATATATATACACACACACACACACACACACACACACACACACACACGCGAGCGAGTGCACATACACAGGCAAATACTATATATATATATATATATATATATATATATATATATATATATATATATATAAAGAACATATATATAAAGAACATGTGTGTAGCACACATCTTGCATACACACAGATAGGCAGACACAGTCTGATTTCCTTTCATAGGTTCATAGGTTGGTACTAGGCTATCAGCCCTAGGGCCTATACAAGCCTAGCCATAACAATTCCCTGGCTATTTCTTCCCACACTATTTACTTCCCTGAACCCCTGTTTAGCAGGGCGACTGATGTGATCCCTGAGGTCCTATCCAATTGTCAAGGTTCCTTTTGAAGAGGGCCAAAGAGGCGCTCTGCTTGACATGTATAGGCAGTCTATTCCAGAGTCTGGGGAGTCTCTGGGTCAGGAACCTATCCCTCCAGCATGTTTTGTTTATTGTGATGACAAGGTTTAGATCCCTGGAGCGTGTGGCTCTGAGGGATTGGGTTTCTTTAAATGTAGCATGTCCAGCAGCTCTGGGTTTGACATGGCCTTGTATGTTAAGCAGAGATCGCCTCTGAGTAGACAATATGCGACAGAGTATAGCTGGAGTTTATTAAGGCGGTCAGCGTAGGGCATCTGCTTTAGGCCTGTGATTCTTTTAGTGAGGTATTTCTGTGGCCTTTCCAGTTGTTGCAGATATCTTGAGAGGTACATACAAAATGGGGCG
Source organism: Protopterus annectens (assembly GCF_019279795.1). Lineage (NCBI taxonomy): Eukaryota > Metazoa > Chordata > Ceratodontiformes > Protopteridae > Protopterus > Protopterus annectens. Next base: position 1,821,060,992 of record NC_056733.1, on the reverse strand, counting down.
TTGTATTCTATAATGGGTCTATTGAGGGATGAGTACAGTGGGACAATGACCTCCTTTTTCCTGGATGAAAAGCCCTTAGTGATGAGGTGTGCCACATAGAAGGATTTCCTGACTGTTGTGGTGATGTGGTTATCAAAGGTGAGACCACTGTCCACCTGTGTCCCTATGTCTCTTATCACACTTTCGGTGTTTAGTGTACTGCCACCTATGTGGCAATTCATGGGTACATGTTTTTTCCCAAAGGGGATAACTATACATTTCTTGGCATTGAGCTTGAGCCCATGGCTTTGGCACCAAGCATCTGTTTCTGTGAGGCCCTTTTGTAGAGTATCCACATCATTTGGGGATTCAATAATGGCTCTCAGTATGCAGTCATCTGCGAACTTTGTTATCCAGAATCCCTTAGTGTTGGCCTGTACTTCAGAGAAGTAAATGCCAAACAAGAGCAGTCCCAGGACTGAACCCTGAGGTACTCCACTTGTCACTTGCCTGGAGGTGGATTTAGAGTCGGCTACTTTTACAGTGTGGGTTCTGTCAGTAAGCCAGTTGGCAACCCATCGAGGGATGTAGGGATTAATGCCCAGCTTAGTAAGTCTTTCTATGATTCTAGAGTGAGGGATGGTGTCAAAGGCCTTGGTGAGGTCCACATAGGCTGTTTGAACTGCCTTACCCTCGTCCACGGCTCTGGAGACTAATTTGAAGAAGTCAATCAGGTTCAGGAGACAAGATCGTGCCTTCACAAACCCAAACTCTGTGGGGTCCAGTGTTTGAAGTTTGCCAATGTCTTTGTTTATAAGTTCCATGATAGTACGTTCCATGGCCTTGCAGGTCAGGCTCGTCAGACTGATGGGGTGGTAATTTCCGGGATCCAAGGTGGATCCCCCCTTGTGGACTGGGATAACTGTAGCTGTGCATCACTCAGTGGGCACGAAGCCTGAGTTGAGGCTATGATTAAACATGACACTTAGATGAGGTGCCAGTTCATTTTGTAGTTCATGTAATACACAGCCCAGGATGTCCTCTGATCCCATAGATGCTGTATTCTTAGCTTTGGAGAGTGCATTTTTTACCTGTGTGGCCATTATTACTGGAATTTGGCAATCTTCTGGTATTGAGATGGGCCGTCTAGTGGGTGAGAGGGGGGTGAAGTTGGCACTGAATTGATCTGCCAGGATACTGGCAATATCCTTGGGATCAGTATATTTAATGCCATTCTGTTGTAGCTTAGAGCAGATCTGAGCATTGCCATTTAGATTCTTGACATAGTTATAGAATGCCTTGTGGTTGTCTTTGGAATCTTTGGCAATTTTATTTTCATAACTAGCTTTGGAGGATTTTATGAGGGATCTCAGCTTCTTACTGAGGCTGGTAAGGAAGTCTTTTGCATCTTGGGATTTTCCTCTTTTCTGCAACAGTTTCTTCCTTTTGTTGTAAAGTTTGTTTATGGCAGGGGACCACCAGATTGGCTTCATTTTTTGGAGGAGAGCATCTTGGTTCTATTTGGGATGGCACAATTCATGCATGAGTGGATGTGCTCGTACAGTGCCTTAGTGTAGCATTCAGCAGTCGAACTTTCAGTTCCCGTCTGCATGAGTATCATGAAGTTTGTCACTTCTGACTTGAGTAGCATGAAGTTGGCTTTGGAAAAGTTTTTTATGGAGGTTTCCTTACTGGGGGGTGGGGGTGGGATGTGGATATTAAGGGTGATTAGCTTATGGTCAGACCTGACCAATGAGGGGGTGACCATAGGTGTGGAGCATCGATTTCCCATGTTGGTAATGACCAGGTCTAGGATATTGGAGCCCCTGGTGGGACTATGGATTAGTTAATCCAGGGCATTGGAATTTATGAATTCCAAGAACAGTTGGGCAAAGGTGTTGGTATACGAGTTTTCCCAGTTAACGGCAGGGTAGTTGAAATCACCCAGTATTAGGGTGTTTGGTTGTATCTTAATATTTTCCAGTATGTTTAGAAAGGTGTAGTGAGAATCTTGGGGCATGGTGGGGGATCTGTAGCAAGCTACAATTTGGATTGCAGTCTTACCGAGTGTTAGTTGCACCTGGAGAATTTCAGACGCAATGTGTAGGGCAACTAGCCTGGTGGTGTAAATATCCTTGATGAATATGGACACTCCTCCACCTTTAGTGTTTCGGTCCTGGTTTGGTGGCCGAAAAGTGTGGTAAGAGTTGTAGCCTGGTATTGCAGGGGTGCTCTCTGGAGCCTTGAACCAGGACTCATTTACTGCACAGATATCGATCTTCTCCATTTTTAGGAGTGCCTCAAGAGAGTGCATTTTGATGTTTAGACTTCTAGCATTGAGTAGCATTACCTTCAGAATTTGCAATGCTTGTACCCGTTACAGTGGTGGTTTTGTCCTTTGAACTTTGCCTAAAAAAGGCACTATAGGGCCTTTCTTTAACATTTTTAATGAAACGGCACATAGTAAGCATATGTTAAAGTAAATTCTGCTGTATACATCAAAAATAAAAATACTTCAAGGCTGGTCAAACAGGACTATGCACTTGAGCTACTCCATGTTCAAATCACTATAGGCAAAATCCAATGCCACTTCCTTGCAAGCTATAGATCTCCCCCCATGACCCAGGAAACCCATACCATGTATTTAAACTTATTGGAAACACTCACCATCCAACCCAATACCATATTTATGGGTGACTTTAATTACTCCACTATTAATTGGGAATTCTATACAACACCAAATGTACAGGCACAGTGATTCCTGGATTTTGTAAACACAGACTCCCTGGACCAGATTGTAAATACACCAACCAGGGGTGCAACCATAGTGGATCTGATCCTCACTAATATGGGTGAGTGCTTGACACCCTCTAGTATAATGTCTTCCTTGGTAAGGTCATACCACAAAATGGTCTCCTTTGAAGTAAAAATAAAACCAGGACCCCCGACTAACCCTGAAATATTCAGGAACTACTCTTAGGCTAACTTCCTGCTATTAAGTGATAACCTGGCAAAATTTCAAGCCCACATAAACACTGAGAACATGGCTGCTTATGCAGAACTGTTCACAGAAACCACATTCAAGCGTGTTAATAGCTGCATAGAGGCAGCTGTACCCACCAGGAAGAAGTACAGAACTAACTCAAAAAACAAGCCACCATGGTGGAATCACAAAATCAATAGGCTGTATAACAGAAGAAAGAAAATCATGGCACAAATTAGGAGGTGCAGCACCCAGCACGATAAAAGCATTCTCATCAAACTAAACAAACAACTCATAAGACAAATAAAGTCTTCCAAAGCCAAATTTGAGGTAAATTTGGCCTCCCAGTCAAAGGACAACCACAAGGCATTCTTTAGCTATGTTCACAACCTCAAAGGCAATAGAGAATTGTATGCAGAGCTCATTGTAAATGGAGCCACCTATACTGAGCCAGAAGATATAGAAAACATATGGACCGACAAATTCAGCTCCAACTTTCCCTGTCTTTCCCCTTCAACCTTCCCTCAGGAAATGCCATCAAATATAACTCCCCCTGCTATCACTAGGGAACAGATCCTTAATACTCTCTCTAAAGCCAAGAACACTGCATCAGTGGGTCCAGACAATATCCCAGGATGCCTTCTAAATAGCATGAAACATAACATAATCCTATCAGGCCCTCTGGAATTGCTATTCAACTGTAGCCTCCAAACAGGCTTCATGCCTCATGAATGGAGAACAGAAACAGTCATCTCTCTGCACAAAGGTGGGCCATCTACAGATCCTGGAAACTAAGATCCATAAGTCTCACTAGTCTTATATGCAAATCCATTGAAAAAATGATCATGGAAATGATCAGTAATGATATAGTAAACCTCCAGACACAGGACCCAACTCAGTTTGATTTCACCAAGGGCAGGTCATGCCTACTGAACCTGGTGGACATCTTTGAGAAGGTCACCAAAGCAATGGATGAAGGGAAAGTGGTTCACACTGCCTACCCTGACCTGGCCTAGGTATTTGACACAATACCCCACTTGGGCATTGTTGAAAAACTCAGGAGGTTAGGTAAAAACTTGCATGCCACCTGGTGAATAGCTAACTGACTCACACACAGGACCCAGGAAGTTAGAATTGGGGAGTCCACCTCTACAAAGGGGCCACTCACAAGTGGATTCCCTCAGGGATTGGTCTTAGACCACTCCTTTCTGGCATTTACTTCTCTGAAGTCAAGGCCAATATCAATAATCTCTGGCTGACTAAATTTGCATTGAATCCCACACCAACAGAAATGTTCTCCAAGAAGGGCTGACATAGACAAAACACTGGTGGTAGAGTCATGGACTAAAACTAAATGCCAAGAAATGCACAATACTATACTTTGGGAAGTCATCCTCCCCTGGTAACTATCATATTGACAACACACCTCTTAGAGCTGACCCAATAATCAGGGACTTAGGGAAACACATAGACAGTAATCTAGCCTTTGATCATCACATGTTTACAGTAGTGAGGAAATCATTCTATGTTGTGCAGCTTATAAATAAAGGTATGGCATCTAGGACCAAGGAAATCAGTGTTCCACTGTATTTGGCATTCATCAGCCCTCTCCTTGAGTACAATGCCCCCTCTGGTATGTATCTAACTAGGCATATCCAACAATTGGAACATCCACAGAGGATAAAAGAATGCTGGGCATAAGTAAAATGTCCTATGCAGACCTCGTTAAGGCTATATCTCTGTATTCTGTCTCCTACAGGCTGTTGAGGGGAGATCTATGTCTGGCATTATCAGACTCCACTCTGATGGACCTCCTGCATATCCACAAAACAAACAGTATCAGAATTACCCATTCTAAAGACTTAAACATTGCCTGTGATATAAATAGGACCTGCTAGAGAGACAGGTATGTATCCTAAAGATTACCCCCATCCATGTGAAGCAGAGTTCCTCCCTAACCCAATTAAAGTGTAACTTGGACAGTTGGATGGGTAATAGGAAATTCATCCCTGTCTTCAAACCTATGTCACTAATGGACACAGGCAACCTGTAAATAGTTCATCTCCCATGCCCTTGCTTGTAAATGTTTAATCTCCCAAGCCCCTGCTTACCCTTATCAAGAGTACCAGAACTTATCAGAGATTTGGGATGCATGGCTAGGCTTAAAAAGGCCCTTGTATTCATTAGCCTAGTAAACATCTATGAAACTATGAACCTATATTATGGTTGCCATCAATGGTCATATTTTGTTTGCGGACTAGAAAAAGCTAATGCACTCTACCACTGTAAGGACTGACTTCAAGTCAGTGGGAATCTCTTACCATGGATCTGTGTGTACCAGATATGCATCCCCTTCTGGAAAGGATGTCACAAAAAAGCATAAAAGACCTTTTTATGAATGGTATCAGTGCACCTAGTTGTTAGGGTTGCTATCTGTCTCTCTTTCTGCAATTCTGTCCTGTGTGTGTGTGTGTGTGGGGGGGGGGGGGGGCTTGAAAATGGTAAATGTGTTGATACTTTACAAGAACAAAATATTTAGAGATGTTTGATACTTTAAGTTATCTTAACATATAAACTATTATAAATAACCAACATTTAAAGCTTAGCACTTCAATACTGTGATGCTGCTTATGTAAATATGCCAGAAGAGGTAACAAATGTCTTTAAGCCCCTGACTGATCTAATTGCATTGTTTTGCTACAAAAGGGGAGTGTTAAGTTCTCCTCACCTCTACAATAAAAGAGTGGAAAACAGTTCCACGGCTTTCTGTCTTTTTTATAGCAGCTACTGTGCTCTTGACATTAGCAGGATTAATTGCCCATCTAAGATTGACAGCAGTACCTGACAGAGTAAACTACAGATTTATCTGTATCTATAGTATGTCATGCAGGTGGAGACAAATTCCTCTACAAAGTATGTGAGAAGTTAAGCTTAAAAAAAAGTAGGCACGTTTTCCCTTCCTTTGATTCCAAGGCAAGGAAATTAAAGTTTTAAAAAGTACAAGCAGGTTTCTGGGACCAGCACAATACTGGAACCATATTGTAGGAAGAAAAGAAAGATAAGGATTGACTTAAACTGTAGGAGAGTTTTCCTTTAACCACGGTATTGAATGGGCAGTATTTGGTGCAGCAATTAAAAACACTAAGTGTGAAAAAATTATTTCAGAATGCACAAGAAATGCAAAAAGCTGTTGTTCTTGTTCATTTGAAAAAATTTCTCACATCTGATTTTCCTTTTTATTCTTGGATCAAAGCAATTGCTGTCCAGCCTGCTAGAATTCAGGAATGAGACACCTAATCTACAGGCTACGAGTAAGAGTTAATAAGTAAGTTAAATAAATGCTTCAGATTTGCAGACATTTACATGGAGTGATTATAGATTTCTCACACAGAATCTAGCATGAAAAAGGGAAACTCGGTGCCAGAAGAAATTCTGTCTTCAGCATTCACTTAATTTAAGTGTATCTGGCCTGGCTAGCATTCCACTGTGCAATAATCTAGATTTCGTCTAGAAAAATCACATTCATACACAGAGATGACACAAGTTCTTATTATCTATATTAAATCACCTTGAGTATTGCAAGTAAATTTCTATGGGTTCTTTATGCAAATGGGATATTAAGGGAAAACACCATATTATAAATGAAAATATATGCATTTATCACATATTGCTATTCTGTGCACTACTGGTGTATCAGAATTACTTTAAATGCACCTTATTATATTTTAATTTATTTTTCCCAAAGTGACTGTCATGGGGTCTGGCATGCTAAGATCAGTAATACATATAATATGGATAACATTTATTTAACAAATTAACTCATCACCCAGACATAGTCATTAAGACCAGTGTTAAGTCATCTAACTCCTCATCCTGTCACAGACAATAAGACCAGTGACACATCACTTAACTCATTACTCTGCTATAATAATAAAAGTATAATACCACATTTAAAAAACTAAAAGCCACCGTAGTGGTCGACCATATTTGTTAGCCAGGTAGGCCCACTGGACACACAGTCCCTTTTCAGGGGTGACCTGGAAACAATGTCTACTTAAGAGACTTAATCACAGTCACATAGCAGACACAGAGACCAGTTGGCATAATGGTTAAGGTCTTCACCTCCCATGCACAAAGTATAAGGTTCGATCCTGACCTCCGACCAATGCCTGTTTGGAGTTTGCATGTCCTCCCTGTGTCTCTGTGGAGTTCCTCCTCTGAAAAAAAATATGCTGAGTGTTTTCATCTCAAATTCACCAATGAATGAAGCTGTGGGCAGCAGGAGAGATGCTACACGATGCCCTATAGGGGGAAGAGTCGTACAGACCAACTGCTTTGGGCATCTACTGTGGTATGAGGTATCCTCAAGATAGAAGAAGTACAACTAAGTATTGATGTACTCTTGATAAAATGGATAGCTGCATGGCTTACAAATAGTACATAGCAAGTATCATACAGCAATTGGACAGGTGAAATACTTGGTTACAGTCAGGGTGAACAACAGGGCTCTGTCCTAGGCCCTTACTTGTTTAGATTGTATCTTTGAGACCTAACTCTTTCATCTGAGGTTTTATACTGTCTATATGCAGATGACCTGAAATTGGGTAAACTGATTACATGTGTTACAGATAAGGCATGTCTGCAAAATAACTTGACTAAATTGGGCACAGGAGAATAATATGCTAATAAATACCTCAAAAACTAAGCAAATGAGATTTGGGAGACATAAATTGAAACGTAAATATTTAATACAGCCTGCAACGATTGAAACTGTAGACTCATTTAAGGACCTCGGTATATGGGTAGATTCAGCTATGAGTTTTTCTAATCATATCAATCAATTGGTTAATGATAGTTATAGAACTATAGGCTGTATAAAAAGATTTATAAAGTCTAGGAAATCAAAAATGATGAAGTCATTGTTTGTTAATTACATTAGACCCAAATTTGATTATGGAATAACAATATGGAAATCCTATAAGAAAACAAGCATGAGTAAACTGGAAAGAGTATAGTGGAAATATACCAAGTGCATCCATGGATGTGAAAATTTAAGTTATTATGAAAGACTAAAATATCTGAACTTGTACAGTGTCTCTTCCAGATTTCTAAGAGAATATCTTATTCAGGTATATAGGGCATTTAGTGACAACTACCTCTGGGAATGCTTGCTGTTAACAAAAAGTACTAGAGAATCATCAGACAACCTATGTAGAAGATTCTATAGGAATGAGAAGTGTACTAGTTGGTTCTCTGACAGAGTAGCTGATACATGGAACAGATTACCAAATAACATTAAAGCAAGTAATAGTTTAGATATTTTTAATAACAGCCTGGACACGTATTATGGGAACAAGTGTTATGATACTTTGGCAAGCTAGAAGGGCTTTTAATTCCCATGCTTCAAATATTTGTATGTATTTGTATTTATGTAAGAATATCAGAAACAGAATCACATTTATTGGTCAAGTATGCGCACATACAAGGAATCTGACTCCGGTTTCAGTGACTCTCCAAGTATGAATTTGTCATGTTGACTAATGTAGTTACCGGTGATAAGTAGGCTGAGGACCCCGTCTACTCTAACCTATAACAGGGACTCATGCTAATGGTTGGAGTGGTGTATGTGCCCCTACAGGACTGTCATAAAGCCCAGCAGCCCTGAATCATTAAGCTACTGGTTGGCTGGCATCTAATTGCCCAGCCTGGGTTACTTGGCATAGCTCTGTTGAACGAAAGCTGGATGTAAAACCAATCAACCTGTCAAACATGAACTGAGAATTGAAGATTACGATATGGAGGAGGCTGGACATCCTATATATACAAGAGACAAGGCAGCTTGAGATTCAGAGTCGATTACTCAGGAGGGGGACAGGCTAGAAATGGCGGGGGAAGAAACTTTAGAGGTCATTGAGGTATATCATCAGAATTAGTGACAGACTCATGGCTAACAGACTCCACTGTATTTATAGGACAGTATTCATATTCTCAGCCTATGGCCTACAGCAGGTTTATGATAATGAGGAAAAGAGTGCATTCATATAATAGTTGCAGTTCCTACTAGATAAAGCAGGACAACATGAACTGTTGATGATAATGGGTGACTTTAATATACATAATGGGACAGACAGAACAGAATATGAGGACTGCCAGGGTCCACATGGGAGGGGCAACAGGAATAAAGAAGGAGAGGCCATTCTAGACTTCTGTCTGGCAAATGGCTTGATAGTAGCCAACACATGGTTCAGAAAGAGAGACAGTCACAAGATCACATACAAGAGTGGCCAACATGCAACTCAGATAGACTTCCTCCTAGTAATGAAAAGGCACTGGGGTCTTCTTTTTCTTCTTTTGGCTTTTCCTGGTTAGGGGTCACCACAGCGGATCACCTGTCTGCTCATGATTGGCCTAGGGCCAATTTAGAGTGTCCAATCCTCCTATAGCATGTCTTTGGGATGTGGGAGGAAACTGGAGCACCCGGAGGAAACCCACACGACCACAGGGAGGACATGCAGACTCCGCACAGAAGGCACCCCAGCCAAGGATCGAACCGGAGAACCTCACAGGGGTAAAGTCAATTATTGCAAAGTCTTCCCTAGTGAAACAGTCAGCCCATAGCATACACCACTGGTTGCCACAATCAGCTGCAAACACTAGTCACAGAAGGCACTAAGGTCAACAGAGACTAGGCTGAAGACCTGGAAGTTCTCTGGAGAGAAAGCACAACAGTTCAAGGAATTACTCAGGGCTCTAGCACCTCAAGAAAAAGAGGAAATTGGTGTAATTGAAGAAAAATGGCAGCGTCTCAAAATAGTATGTGTGAGGACTAGTGAACAGATATGTGGCTGAGCCAGGTATGGAAATAGGTATGTAAGGAAAGATGGTGGTGAAATGCAGAAGTCCAAGAAGT